>NC_080851.1:32024010-32325538 GCF_030435755.1 Ochotona princeps
AGATTTAGAAGTGGGTATAATGATATATGGTGTTAATCCAAATACTTAAACATGAAAAAATGGTAAAATGATTTTCTTCACCCTATGCTCATATAGAAACATCTGGTGATGTGAACAGCAACTCTGTTATGAAAGAAATGCACAGTAGGTCTCATGTAAAATAAAAACAAAAAAAGAAACCTTTAGGTGGCGGCCAAGAGCTATGATTATGAATTCCTTAGCCTGCTTTTATGAGAATTTATGATCTAATTTTAAAGCAGTCATGTAAAATGGGCTGTTTAAACCACAATAATTTGGCACAAGGCAGCTAAAACACAAAACACATCTAGGCCTGGGAAAGAAACAGATTTGGAAGTTAAGGTCAAGTGATTAGTGAAATCTTGATTTGGATTCATTTTGACAATCGTTGTCTTGATAATCAATATTCATTGGAGACCCAGATGTGGGAAGATAATTGTATAGATATTGAGTTATGGGATTAATTATTGTCAGTGCTTATTGTTTTAATGTTGAGCTAAGTCATCTTTAAACAAAAGGGAAGCATTTTAAGATGTTGGACCATGTAATGAAGATGTCAGAACTGTCAAGTTGCTTGCTGTGCAATTGGAAACTCCACTCAAAGATGACAGAAGGCTCCAGAAAACAAGGTCAATGACTCGATTCGTTCTTGCAACAACTGGAGGAGCTGTCACTCCTTGGAGTCCTCATGTGTTCTTCCCCTCCTCCTTTAATGCTCTTCTAGATGCAAGTTTCTGGTCACATCCACCATAGCCTTTGTTATTGCTGTTCCAGGGAACAAGAGACATTAAATTAGGCATCATGATTTTGTGACGACATGCCTTGTTATTAACTCTCTGCTTGTTCTTTCCATCATGGTTCCCTCTTGAATCCAATAAAACAAATCACTTTAACCTTTTGTAGTAGGTATTATTTCTCTTTCAAAAAGATGTTTACTGTGGCTGTTAGGTTACATAGCATACTGCCCATAGGGAATCATCCAGAAATTATTTCACCTTCTAGAAATTCACCAAACAAAAGTGTCTAAAAAACACATTTGAATTATGCTTTTTGGATTTATGTGCCAGAAATGCCACATTTTCCATATCACCATGGATGTCTTCAGAGCAATATTCCAGAGGCTAATGAAGAGAGCCAGCTCTAAGTGTTAGTCCAAGCGAGTTCATGGTGTTAAAGCTGGTGTCCAGGGGATACAATTCCTCAGGCAGCATCTTTCTTGTAAAATGAAAGAAGAGGACCAGATGACCTTGAAGTTTCCTCTGAACTCTAAACTATCAGAATTCATGGAGCATGATCAAAGGAAAAAATGTAGTCCATTTGATCAGTAAATTCATAGTGTAGATTTAGTGCTACTTGCAAAAATAAATTCATCACAGGATCACACATTTAAGAGTGATGTTGCCCAGCACCGTCTCATGTTCAACCTACCCAATTACATATGCCGCCTCTTATACTACAAAGAAGAGCCTTCTCATTACCTAAAATTTTATTCTGTAGTCATTTCCCCCTTGGCCAGCCTGGGGTCTTGAACTAAGACAAAACCACTAAGGACAGACATATTTGCAAAGTATGGTGGACAAAAAAGACCAATGTTTCGAGTGATATAAAACCAGACATATTTGGAATATTGATTTTTAAAAAAGATTTATTTCTCTTTTATCAAAAAGTCAGATATACAGAGAGGAGGAGAGACAGAAAGATCTTCCGTCCACTGATGTTTCACTCCCCAAGTGGCCGCAATGGCTGGAACTGTACCGATCCAAAGCCAGCAGCCAGGAACTTCTTTTGGGTCTCCCATGCAGGTGTAGGGTCCCAAGGCTTTGGGCCATCCTAGACTGCTTTTCTAGGCCACAAGCATGGAACTGGATGGGAAGTGGCGCTGTTGCGATTAGAACCAGTGCCCATATGGGATCCTGCCAGCGAGTAGAATGTGAAGATTTTAGCTGCTAGGCTACCGCTGCGGGTCTGGAATATTGATTTTTTAATGGAAAGTTTATCAGAGACTCTAAAATAGCCAATGAATATGACTTTTAGAATATTAATAAGTGTAGACTAAGTAGATAAATTTAATTTCAGATATGTTGAAATCATCAAGAGTTGATCTGTATGCTAAAGGATTTAGTATTATATATGCCCCAAATAATGTATATTATAATAAGATATAATCTCACATATGTATAACATATATTATTTGTATATATATGTAAAACATGAAGGGCTGAGATGTAACAATATAGTTTTCTCTTTAGTTTACAGCAGTACATTTAAACTTACAAATAGGATACAATTTTCTAAGGGAAATTATTTTCCACTTTTTACTGTATGAAAGACTGCTTCAATCATCATTCTTTCACAAAGTCAGTGGCATTGGGATTCAAACCACCAGAAAAAAATGATGGAAGGAGAGAGGAAAGAAAGTCACACAGGAATGATGACTTTATAGTGAAAAGTACAATCTAAAGAAGATGGAGAGCAAGCAGCAACTTCCAGAAAAAGAATTTGCAAAGAAAGCAGAAAAAGATGGTAAGAAAGAAATAAACCAGCAAGGGAAAGACACTAAAAATAAGAATAACACAAAATCGACAACTTGAAAAGGAAGAGAATAAAAAACAAGAGTGAAGCATATAAAAAAAAAAGACAAGAAAAACATGCAGAAAAAAGAGGTCAGGGTTTTACACAGGAGAGCCTGGACGGAGCACAGCAAACAAACGGGCAGTGTCCGACAGAAAGGGAGCCAGGGTCCAGATTACAAAGTAGGGAGAAAACCCTGTCCAGGCAGGAGCTGCAGCGACCCAGGAACCAGCGATTTGCTTTGTCCTTCAGGAGCCGAGTTTATGCCACTTGAATGGAGCTTTCGAATGACTGTGAATTATTTTACTGGTGTTCAAAGCTCTGTGGTAATATTGTTTGGAATTTGGCACAGCTGTGTCAGCCTTACAAACTAAGGTTACCACATTCCTTCATCTTAAACCAAAGCAGTCGAATTTATAGCCTTTTGTTGTTTGCAGGCTCTTTCTTTTCCAATGGCCTACATCAGAAATAGGTAGTTTTGGAAAATTCTGGACTTTACACAAAGGAAATCTAAAAAGATGTCTCTGTTGATCAAAACATAATCTTAAACTCAGTTGCTCACAGTCTTACTGCTTTCGCTCATTGTTCTTTCAAATTAAATTCAATTTACAAAGTTTTGGTGAAAACGTTAAAAAAATCTTAAAAATACAAATTGCTATTAGAAGGATGAAAGGATGAAATTGCTGAAGTTAAACAACCATCAAATTACCACTAACAAGGGCTCTTTGTCAAAGTACTGATTTTTTTAAGAGGCAAAAAGTCTGCTTATTGTTGTGAATAATGACACCAAGATTGATTTGTTACTTAGAAGGTCAAAAGAAATCAGAAGTTGTTTCTTGTCATTGAACTGGAATTTGAAACCTAGATATATTTTTTTTGTCTTCTTTTGTAATAGCCTCTGAGAAAACTATCCATCGAGTGAAGTTTAACATCTTCTAGCTCAACGGTGGTCAGGTGTTCATTTTTGCTTCTCCCAGGAAACAAACACATTGCTACAGAAACTGGAGGGCACCAATACAGACAACACAGGGAGCGTTATCAGAGGAACCAAGTTCATCGCACAACATGGACTACATAAGGCAAATGCTGACTGGGCCTGCCAATATCTAGCACATTCTAGAACCTCAACAAGAATAATTTATGCCTGTGCCTTATCAAATTTTAGAACAATGAATGGAAAGAAGCCATTTTGTCTCCTCACTGGAGAAAATGTAAAGATTTGCCTTCATGTAAAAAAAAATAACTAGGAATGACAAAAATAGATTAATTGGCGTGGTGGCTTGCATTGACTAAATAGGTACATTCAGGATTTCCTTTATACATACTGCAACTGCCTTGACAGTTTCCAGGCAGTTTCTGGGAAAAACAAGTTAAGGAAAAAAAAAGGAAGTCAGAATGCAGGGTCTGAAAGTGAGGTGAGTCAACAGCATTTCCAATCATAGTGTTTAAGGGCAGTGGAACTGGATTTCCAGGCCATGGACAATTCATATGAGATGCAAATCTTGTCGGGATGATTTAAACAAAAGAAATTGTTGATTCTGTCTCCTAGCAAGGGAAGGAAAGTGTCTCGGGGATGGATATGAAGGCCAAGTCAGACCAGTCAGGGGGTAATATGCCTGTTAGACATGTTTGGCTTAGGGTACCGGTTGTAGCATCTGCAATGGAGGGTATCTGCAACAATTTGCATCCAGCAGCGAGATTTAGGTAACAACATCACCAGGTGGGAGAGTTGCTATAGTTTGTTGCATACTCCATGGCACTCGACTTGTTGGGCCCAGGCATGGGTGTTTAATTGCAAACTCCATTTCATGATGGCAGATTGGGCTGCTGTGCTAAGATTGATTCTTGAATCTAGGTGGAATAGAAACTGAAACAATAATGTTTCAGGCAACTGATAGTAGCTGTCACAGGCAGGCATTGAAAACAGAAAGGAGACCAGATATACCAACTGGCAGTAAGAATTCCATGGGAACTGATTCATGTTTGGAGAACTGTATACAAAGGGGCAGCATTTACAATTAATTGACAAAAGGAGGATCCCCACACAGGCCTTGCAATTTGTTCCATATACTTGATCATTTGCTATCTGAACACTTACTGTCTGCTACCTTTAAGTGAGATTATGTCTGATGTGACATCTATCCCTTCAATAAAAATAGTGAAATAAAAAGTAAAAGAGGAGGTGCTGTAGAAAATCAAAATGCCTGAATATCTTTTCTTTTTTGGCTAGTTAGGGTTCTCTTGTGCTGGCTGCTCAGCAGAAGCTCAAAATCCCTGCAGGGAACCAACTGGAGCTCAACTGAGGCTCATGAAGTCTGAGATCAACAGACTGGAAACGCTTGAGTATTCAGAAATAATCTGATCCTGCTTTGTGTATCACCACATGATGGGTGCAGCATCATTGAACTTGATGGAGTGCAGCAGGCCTGCATGTGGAATAATATGCTCACTTGTGAACTAAAACCAAATTCTATAGAAATTACCAGTACTATGATATTGTAAATGCTCTGATGTAGTCCAGACAGTGAAGTTAGATTTTTAGCCTCAACAAATCCTCCTGCTCTGCCAAAAAAAAGAGATAAGAAACAAGGCTACCTGTGCCTTAGGACAGGAACAAGTAGGGAGCCTGCAGTCCAACCATGCATTGCATTTAAGAAGCAAAAATTGCTTATTTATGTTAATTTCTATCTGGTTACATGTGTACACAGTTATTTTGGATTAAAGATGGCCTTGGGGCCCAGTATTGTGGCATAGGGTTAGGGCCACTACCTGCAATGCCAGATCCCAAAAGGACACTGGTTTGTGCCCCAAGTGTTCCACTTTTGATCCAGCTAATGGCCTGGAAAAGCAGCAGAAGATGACCAAAGTGCTTTGGCTCTTTCCTCCTACACAGGAAACCCAAATGAAACTCCTGGCTTTTGGCTTCAGCCTGGCCCAGCCCTACCTATGTGGCCATCTGAGGAGTGAGTCAGCGGAAAGATCTCTCTCCTTTTCTCCTTCCCTCTCTATAACTGTAACTTTGAAACAAACAAGTAAGTCTTTCAATTGAGAGATGGCTCCCTAGAAAACACTGTTGCAGTGGTGATGGGCATCCATCTGAAAAGAAAGATACTGTTTCAATTTTTACTCCATTGACTTATGAGTAAAAAGAATGTTTTCATTTCTAGGATCAAAGGCACAATACAAGGATGATCTGGACACTTGGGGTACACAAATGAGCACACCAGAGTGACTATAAACAAACACATTAGAGTGAATAAAAGAGTAGTTGAAGCAATAATTATAATATGTAAATTGAGCACAGGTATGTGAGGCTGCCAAAATTAATAATGCCAGACACTAGTTAAAGTAGTATGAACATTGCAATAGAGAAAGGAGTCCACAGTGAACTCCTCCTGACTTTGAGTTTTACAAAGTAGACTAGGTATTGTAAAGGGAGAATGAGGGCAGGGCGTAGGGTTGAGGGTGAGTAGGGACTTGAAAGATGAGTCAGGGAAATGAAAACTTATACTAGGCAGGAAGAAGGGTTTGATCCATAGGAATTCCATCTGGGTTTGCATAATGATACTTATTGAAATTTGGCTCCTAACTTCCTATAGAGATTAGGTGAGAAGGCCCTTATCTTTAGCTGTTGACCAGAACATTTGGTAAATTCTTCTGGCTGCCTTAAGTTTTCTCAGGCAAGCACTTTAAAGGAGGTTAGAGTCATTCTAAAGATACAGACTTTAACTGTTAAAAACTTGGGCTGAGTGGCAGTTAAGATACATTTTGAGATGCTTACACCTTGTGAGCAATTGATCCTAGGCCCCTGCCTGCCACCTGGTAGGTGCGGCTTAGAGCTTACTTGCCCATGATCTGAAGCACAGCTTCCAGCCTTGTATGTGGAATATGACCTCTGATGTGACTAGAAGGTCAAGGGGAATGCATGTGGAGTGTAACCTCTGACATGACCAGAAGGTCAAGGGACCAATTACAGTGTCTGGTGGGTGGGAGGCATGCTGGAAAACACTCTCCTACCTACCCCTTCCTTCACCTTTAAAACTCGTAACTTGTGTGTAATAAAGTGGACGTTCCTCACCAGCTTGTCTCCGGTGGTCCTTACGCCCGAAGAACACTGCTGCCTCATCCTTGGTGACCTTGGGGTCTCCTGGCAGGTTTAAATCCTGCGAGCACCTCGTAATGGAGCACACAGGTTCAAGTCCTGGCTCTGCTCCAATTCTACCTTCCTCCTACTGCATAGCCTTGGAAGCAACAGGTGAAGGCTCAAGTGGTTCTTGCCCCCCAACATGGGGTATTTGGATGGTATCCCAAGCTCCTGACTTTGACCCCTGGTCACTGTGGGCATCTGAGTGACTGAACCAGTGAATGGAAGCTGTCTCTGTTTCAGTCTGGCAAATTAAAGAAACAAAAAGGAAAAAGAAAAAAGAAAGAAGCTGTATTAGTGTTTGTTCATGGTCTAAAGGCCAAGACTGGGGCCTGGTTGAGAAAATGGCTCAGAGGAGACTGAGCAAGTCTGGCCAGGGGAATCCAAACCTTTGTCCATGTTATGGAGAAAGGAGTCAGAGACAGACCCCTGCAGGTGTCATATCTGAAACCTATTGAAGAGGGTGTGAGAGTTGTCATAGAAAACATGGTGGGGAAAGACATGGGGCCAAATGGGACAGCCTTTGTGTGCAATTTAGATGGAATATGTGAGTTGGACTACAGGAAATGAAATGGAGAAGCGGTAGGGAGTGGGATTACAGCAGACTGTTGAGTTGTATTTTCTCCCACAGTCCGGTAAATTCCTGACATGTGAGAGTCATCTGCAGACAGCATTTTCATGGTACAAGGGTGCAGTATTAAGTACTTGTACATTACACAATAAGAATTTATTTTCATTATCTTCTAATCCTTCTATTTAATTTAAGGAGAAAAATCTTTGCTTGATACTGATCTATGGCTTCCATGGCATTTTCTTTTATTATTTTTTCTAGGATTTATGTATTTATTGGAAAATTAGAGAGACAGAGAGAGGAGATCTGGCATCCACGGGCTCACTCCATAAGGGCTACACCAAAGCAAAGTTTTAGGATTTGATATACAATTTGCAGTTAAATCCAAGAACAGGAATTCCTTTCTGCTGGTAGTCTTTGTTTGTTTTTTTTTTTTTTTTAATAAGGACTTACTTTCACTGACATTTAGACGATTCTCAAAAAGTAACAGATTCAAATTATTAAAAAAAAACCCACAAGTTTGTACTTCCTATATTAAAAACAAAAAAACGTTTTTGTCGTAGTCTATTCTGTTTAGTTTTAGCACTTCCACTTTTTAAAAAGATGAATCATTTCCCTTGTCTGGGGCTCAGCTGCGCATGGTACCAATTTATGTACATGTATTTCCTTCATAGGAGATTGTTCCAATATAGGATTCACATTCAAATTCAGTTTCAAATTTCAACTTGATTTTTAAAATAATGCTGTTATGAAGCTAAAACACTGAAAGAATGCCTGACCTGGAAGTTATACATTTAAAAATTGCTCTTATCTCTGTCTCTAGTAGAAACAGATGTTTTTTTCACAGGTTGGATTTTTTTAACTCTCACCTGTGGGTACATAATGGAGTCTAGATTTGTACTAAGGCTCATGCTTTTCATTCACTTTTGGTTAGTTCTCCCATGCGAGGACAAGACCTTATGCTACCAGGTGCTATCATGGCTGTAACATCAAGGATATTAAAGAAAATGTATACCTGTTCCACTGCAACCCAGCATTTTAGCAGAATACAAGGCATACTACCCATCATGCTTCATAGTTGTTATTCTGTCTCATTCACCTCAGGATTTTAAGCTGCGCAGGAAGCATTACAACATATGTTGTTTTGAAAATTGCATCAAGAAATAAATGAAATGCAATAATACTGTAAAACACCTGGAATGTCAACCAGTATATTCTTAATGCACTTCCCCCTCACTGATGTTTCTCCACTCATCCCTCATCTTGTCTTTCTTGGGAGTATGAGAATGGGCAGATCTCTTCAATGTTTTCAGTTTCTTGCTTTTTAAAAATTATATGATCTTTTAACTTCATTTCCTTGTGCACTTTGACAAATTTTTATTTACCTATTCTATTCTATTCTATTCTATTCTATTCTATTCTATTCTATTCTATTCTATTCAAAAGGCAGAGCTAGATGTGCCATCTATTGTTTCACATCGCAAATGGGGCTGGGCCAGGCAGAAACCAGGAATTGGGAACTCAAGTGAGTCTCTCACACGGATGTCAGGGACTCAGATCCATCATCTGCTGCCTCCTGGGATATAGGCACACTAACTGGGAGCTGGGATCTGGAGCCGAGCTGTAACTCAAATCCAGGCACTTTGGATATGAGCATCCTAAGTAGTACCTTCCAACTGCTGTGTCAAATGTCCAATTTTCTGGTGGAAGATAATATGTCAACATCTATGGAGATGAATGGTAATGATGTATCATGAGTGGATAATGGCAAGCTTGGGTAAAATATCAGAGACCATGAATTGAGCCTCTTTTCCACATTCCACATGGTGAAACAATTTCATGTGCTCAGTAGATGGAAACAGCCTTTTTTTAGAAAGCTCTTGACAAACATTCTAGAGGAAATGAGTGCTTGAAATGGGCCTCACTAGGAGTTAAGAATCATGGTGTATATGATGGAGCAATGAGGTTGTTTATATAGAAGGCATCAGGGATGTACAGAGTGAGGGAATGTGATGTGGAAGAATGTGAATGAAATTAGTGGTAGGGAAGGGAGGAAGCTGGTCTGTAGATAAAGTTAATTTTCCATGACCCCTGAGGTTAGCAGATTCATAGAAAACTTGCAACCCATCTGTTTTTTTTAAGCTAGAAAAATGATAATTTCTTTTCTGTATCGACTTAGGAAGAGAAGCAATGGGAGCTTAGCAAGTATACCAAAAGAAATTTACAGTCACCATGGGGGCAATTTGGAGTATCAGACTCAAGTGCATGGTTTGAGTGAGCCTCATGAAGCTATCCGAATGTATGGGCTTCCCGGAAAATTTGTTGTATAAATTGCCATTATAGCATTTCAGGCAACCTTGTGTAGAGTTCTTTGGTTTTTTGTTATGTCTTGAATGGTTCTCTTTGCTGTAATGTTTCGATTGGATAATTTCAAAACTGATGATGCTCAGTTTCTTAAATTTATCATAGAAAAATTTTTCTTGCATAGTCACGAAATAAAGTAAAAATTTTTATTAGAGTTCTGACTTGGGCTGTAGGTGACATGATGTTCACCTCCCATGACAAGAACTGGGCAGGTAAGAGAACCATCATCTCAATTCCAGTTCCCTTAATCTCTAACAGTATTTGTCTTTTATTAGTCATGCAAAACTCAAATTGACACACTGACATCTCTGGACTCACAATGGGTGTTTGTGGACCTCACACTAAGTATCCGTAAAGACTAAGATATTCACATGACTCATATACCTGCTCAACGGAAAGAAAAACATGAAAGAAGGAAAAGTTTCACAGAAGGCAATGTTTGGGTGAAAAAGTATAGTTGACTGTCAATGCCATGGCTGTTGATAATCGATTTGTTTTCATGAAGTTTGTTGAGAGGTATGGCTAGCACTTAAAGAAATGTTATTTTCACATAAGGTTAAAAACCACTGGGGCTCATTTATCCCACTTCTGGGAATATAACCAAAGGAAATGAAATCTGCATGTGGGAAAGTGACCTGGACTCCTATATGTACAGCAGTGCAATTATAAAACAAAGACATGGAAAGAACCCAGATGCATGTTGAAAGAGGAGTAGATAAAGAAACTGTGGTACATCTGTGCTGTGGAATACTACTCAGCCATTAAAAATAACAAAATCCTACCATTTGCAGCAAAATAGTCCCAGCTAGAGACCATTATGTGCGGTAAAATAAGCTAATAACCAAAGGACAAATATTATACATTCTCTCTCATTTAAGGCAACCTTCATGCAAAATATAAGATCAATAGATACATAGGTAAACATGCATGTACATATGATTATCTAGAGTAACAATATAATAGAGACTATCATATCCACATGTGAAGATGCAATGCAGTATGTATCTAATTACAAATCAGATGGACACTCGATGAACCTGCTAAAAATATCTTGACAATATGATACTGAACTCTCTGCTGTTATCCATACTTACAATGTCAGGATACATGTAAAAAGCAGAATGATGGACTTGCGGCTGTTTTTGAAAGATTATACTACTGTAATAATATAAGGGAAATCAGTAGGAGGAGGACTTTAGGAAGGGGTAAGGGGAAATTCCAGAGGCTATGGGACTACATCATTAAATAAATTTTTAAAAAGAAATACAATGTATGCTTAACATTAAAAAAAAAGAGAGAGAAAACAAAATGAAAGGTGAAAGTTCAGAGGTGAGAAAACAAAATGAAAGAATGCTGGAGTTGGCATGATGGCTCAATTGGCTGTCCTCTGTCTGCAAGCACCTGTTTCCTGTATGAGTACTGTTTCATGTCCTGGCTGCTCCACTTCTCATCTAGCTCCCTGCTTATAACTTGAGAAAGCAGTGGAGGATGGCGCAAAACCTTGGGACTCTGCATCTGTGTGGGAGACCTGGAAGAGGCTCCTGCCTCCTCACTAAGGATCAGCTCACCTATGGCTATTGCAGCTGCTTAGGGAGTGCAAGAGGAGGTGGTAAACCTCATTCTGTCTCTTCTCTCAGTAAATCTGCCTTTCCAATAAAAATAACTAAAACTTAAAAAAAATGGAAAGAATTTGAGGTGTTGCATTTTTACCCTGAATTTTCGCAGTTCCGCAGGGCTGTGATAGGAAAGCAGCTTGTGATTTTTCTCGATGCCATTGACCTAACCCGGGCTGGGACTTCTGGATTTTTGTCCCAGCCTTCTGGTGGCATCTCTGTCTCTGATCTCTGATCTTTCCATTACATTCTTTATAAATCTGGCAGTGATGTTCGTGGAGCTGTGCTCCCATGCTCTTAGGATTAGCACCCAGCTCTCACAAGACCCCCCAGATGCTTTGTTCCTCTGTTTCTTGTGTTTATGCACACAGACAAATTCACAGTTCATCAGGCCCGTGTCCTGAATGCCTTCTCATCTATGGGTTTCCAGCTGTTGAAACATTTACCTCATCCCCCTTCCCTCCCCCTTCATGCATTTTTGTTCATTTCTAGTGTACAAATCCCCTCCTTTAGAAAATCTCCCTCAGTCGTCCAGAGGGTTGTTGAATTTCTCTTGCTTAAGCCTTACGAATGACCTGGAGTTGCCAGTCTTGTTGGAGTTGGGGACACATGTGAGTTGAGTTGGGAGATGAAGAGTCAGGATTCTGTGGGTTTCCAACAAGAGAAATCTCCAGCAACTGGAAGCAAAGATAGAGGCATGAGGTGGCAGTCAATGGGGCAGGTTGTGGTTGACAAAATATTAGATGCTGGGAAAGGGCCTCAGGAATTGTTGAGAATAAAGGTCAGACCATGACATATTTAGAGAGACTTTTAGTGCCTGGACAGTAAGTTTCAACTTACCATATAGGCTAAAGATCTGCACTGATGGAAATTTTAAACTTTCATCTTATGGGGTAGTGTACTAAGTCCTGTTTTGGAAAAGGGATTGGATTTTTCAAACCTTATTTTTTTTTTATTAATTACATTGCATTATGTGACACAGTCCCATATGCACTGGGGTTCCCCCCACCCCTCCCCAAACCCTCCCCCCCCTCCATGGTGGATTTCTCCACCTTGCTGCATTACCACACTTCAAAATCAGTTGAGATTCTTTCATTGCAAGCATATACCAAGCATAGAGTCCAGCATCTCATTGCCCAGACCAATTCAATGGCTTCAAACCTTATTTTCATATGAAAGAGCTAGAAAGAGAAGGAGACTCAGGGAGAGAGACATCTTCATCTGCTGGTTCGCTCTCCAAATGGCTGCAACGGCCAGAACTGAGCTGATCTGAAGCTGGGAGCCAGGAGTTTCTCCCATGAGGGTGCAGGAACCCAAGCACTGCTTTTTCCAGGCCACAATCAGGGAGCTGTATAGGAAACGAAGCAGCTGGGACGTGAACTGGTACCCATATGGGATCCTGGTGCCGCAGGTGGAGAATTAGCTTGCTGTGGGTCCCAGGAGGTTGCAATTTTTCGAAGAAATTGAGATTGGTGGTGGGGAAACAAGGTTTTGAGTAAGGCCATGAGTTAGAATTATTTGGGCAGATGTGAAAGAAAGAAAAAAAATCATAGAAGCAAGCGAGCACCAATCTGCGCAGTACAGGGAGCAAGCACATGAAATAAATTGACAATAAATGCATGGACTTCAAGCAAAATATTTTCCCTTTAAATCTGAGAAGGACTATCAAAGGGAAAATTAAGTGATGGCAGGGTATTGTTTTGGGTTTTGACTGGAAATGAAATTCATCTCAAACATTCCAATGCACATTGATTTCATTATGTGGAACCGAAGAAGTTTGTGGAGCAAAGCAAGATCTTGTTTGGAGCTTGAAGGAGTGTCAGGTGTTTATATGTATATTGACCAGGTAGTATTGTACCCTTGGAGGGTGATGTCATAGCTCTGGATTAGCTGTGTTAAAAGGGAAGTGCTAAGAAGGAAACTAAGGACAAATGCAGATTCAAGAAACTGAGAGAACTAAATAGGGAATCATCACAGAAATGAGAGGAAAATAAGGAGAGATGACACACAAGAAAACCAAAGAAGGAAAGCATTTTGAAGATGAGCATTTCAATGTTTACTGTAGGAAGACAATGCTAACCTTACTGAAATAGTTTCACTAGTTGGGACAAAAGTAGGCTGTGGGAGGTGGATGACACAATGTGTAGAATTGGAGAGGCCAGTTGATTATCTTAAGGGACATGGCTGTGAACAAAAAGAAAGAGGCCTGTCATTAAAGGGGGTCATTGGACATGTCTTTAGCTTGTCTCACCCCACTTTTTTTTAGTGAGATGTTAGGGTTAGTGTAGTGTTTGAAGATGGAGTCTGAGATCCTGGAGGTGAGTTAACTGAGTTAAGTCCTGGAATAAATCCGTCCTGCGATAGGACTTTGTCAATGTGCTATGGAAGTTGAATGGAAGTGAAGCTCTTTGGAATAGAGGAGCTCAATGTAGTAGCTTGGATGCTGGCAGGATATTGGGTAGGTGAGGATGGAGACTGTGGATCAGCTGTAAATATTGTCCAAAATGTCAGGAAAATATCTGAAGGTTAGATGATGAGACTAGGGGGACTGGGTCAAGAGTATAAAACGAGCCAACCAGTGAGAAGTTAAAGTGGAAGAGGCCTCATGAACAAAAGTCAGCGTGTGATGAGCAGAAAGTGAACTGGAAGGATGACAACATGGTCTTATGTGCTTGAGATCTTGATTTGGGGAGAACATGCTGACCTTAATGAAGAAGTGAGCATGAAAAGAACTGATTTTATATCCTTATTAGGTTTCTGTGGAAAAGGGGGCATGGGGGATAGACCCTGAGGGAGGTTTTTGCTTAACCTGTGTATTTTTTCAGAATTAAGGATTTTATACTTTTAATGATTTATTTGAAAGGAAGAGAGTGAGAGTGAGAGTGAGAGTGAGAGTGAGAGAGAGAGAGAGAGAGAGAGAGAGATTCTGTTCTTTTAATGATTTATTTGAAAGGAAGAGAGTGAAAGAGAGAGAGAGAGAGAGAGAGAGAGAGAGAGAGATTCTGTCTGCTGGTTCATTTACAAAATGACCATATGTAAGTGTTCGGGCTAGTCACAAGCCAGGAGCTGGGAACTTATTCAGTGTCTCCCATGTGAATGCAGGAGCTCAACTGCATGGGCCATCTTCTGCTGCTTTTCTAGGCCACTAGCAGGGAGTTGGATCAGTAGCCAAGACTCGAACCAGTAGTTATATGGGCTGCTGGTGTCACAAAAGGTGGCTTTTATCAACTATACAGCAGCACTGACTCCCAGAATTAGGGATTTGAAAGATCTCTAGAAGAGTCTGGAATGATCACAGAAGTAGAAGCACTGAGGAGAAAGAAACAGATGCTTAGACCACAGAGTGTGGTCTGTGGTGACCCAGTGGCTAGACACAGTTGTGGGTAAGATAGAGGAGATGGAGATGGAATTCAATAAATTTGATTATATTTATTTTTAAAGATTTATTTATTTATTTATTGTAAAGATAGATTTACAAAGTGAAGGAGAGTCAAAGAGAAAGATTTTCTGTGTGCTGGTTTACTCCCCAAGTGGCTACATCAGTCAGAGTTGAGCTGATCTGAAGCCAGGTACCAGGAACATCTTCCAAGCCTCCCAAGCAGCTGCAGAATCTTAGGGTCTTGGGCCATCCTCCACTGCTTTTCCTGGCTACAAGCAAGGAACTGTTTGGGAAGTGGAGCAGGCAGAACACAAACCAGCAACCATATGGAATCCTGGCATGTGCAAGGCAAGAACATAGCCACTTAAGCCATCATGTCGGGTCAAAATTTGATTATTTAGGAGTAGAGTGAATCTGAGTTTCCAGGTGTCTGACTTTATCTTCCTTTTGTTGAGAGATCCTGAATGACAGCCAATCCTAACAACCATCAAGGCCTCCTGTTGCTTTTTAACCTCTAAGACCTACTAGTTTTGGTCCACGCTATGGAAGTATGACCAGCTGTTACAGTTAATGCCAGTGAAGGTAACTATGTAAGGATGTTGAAATGCAGTGATTCGACTCTGACCAAGTACTGCTCAGTGGAACCAGTGGAAATCCTAGAGGTGCTCATAAGAAACCCGTGGTTGACCAGTGGCTTAGTTGAATAATGTTTGTCTGTATCCCTTTCCTCCTGGGAGTTAGCTGAAATTCCCCAGTCACCTCAAATCACAGAGTAAGTCCCTTTCAGTTCCAAGAGGGAAGAAGTAGGGATTTCCCAGGGAAAAAGAGAAGCCCCTGTTTCTGCCCCACCCTTGTTGGTAGACAAAAGACAAAATCCTTCATATCATCTATGTGTTTCCTACCTGACCCAAGAACACACACCCATCCACCTGGGAAACCATGAGTGCTAATTGTTTATTGTGAGTTTATGCATTGATTCCATTCTTATGCATGTACAGGTGATAATTATTTTTTTAAAGTTATGTGAATATGCCATTTCTATTTCAGATGTAATTCATAATATTTGCTTCTTACTTTAGAGAAGATGGGACTGTGAGAACCAATATTTAGGATATAAGAGCAATATTGCTAGACAATGAAAATCATTCTTGTACATAGGCATTTGTGGAATCCACAGAGGAAATGTGCTATGTTGTGTTTGAGACAGTTGAGTCACCAAATAGGATAACATCTAAGTAGAATAAAAAACGTGAACTATAAATTCATTACCATCTAAAATAGAATGTATTTCAGAATTGCTGGAGAAAAGACTCAAAATTGTGAAACACTTTGGGCAAACTGTAGGACAGTGGCCTTACATCATGCTTCACTTTCAATTTAGAAAGCCGTCTAGGAAAATGCATCTACTCCTACTCGATTTTTGCATTCATGGAGCGTATTGGAAGCTACTAATGACCTTTTGAAAGCCTTCTTTTGGCACCAGAGAATTTTGAAAAGATGGCAGAGTCGGAAAAACCAGGACTCCATCTCCTCATATAGACAATAATCATACTGGCAGATTCTGTCTGCCTTAACTATTTTTGAAAATGTGCAGTTTATTGAAGGTGGACACTGTCCATAGGAAGATTGGGACATTCAGTAAGCTCAGTCCATGTCAGCTCTTAGCTTAGCAATAGCTGCCCGATCACCAACATCCCCATCCTTGTGGCAGGCTGTGCACCTGCGCCTGGAGTAGCTCACCTGCAGTTTGCAGGAGGTAGATGAGCATTCAGCACTGGTCATTAGGACCCTGAGCTATCTCTGTCCTGATCACTCATCATGGAAGTTCAGGCACAGGGTGGGCAACCAGTGTTGCTGCTGCACCCTCCTCTTCCCCCCACCCCACAATTGATAGTAGCTCTTTCCCGTCCAGATGAAGAGACTTCCTGGAGATGTCACAGTGTAGTGTCCACCACTGCAAGCATTTCCTTCTTTTTCCCGTTTTAGGAGACAGACATAAAGGACAAAGGTAGTTAATAGCAGCCACCTCGGAGGGTGCTCAGGGAAAGGATGAGCTTTGCTCATCCCATCTAAAATCAGTTGTAGCAAACCAAGTGACATAGAACACAATCCAGGAAATGATGAAGAAGGGAGAAAATCTAATTCCCACCATCCCTACACTATCAGGTTCTGATGTCTAGTGTTCAGGAGAAAAAAAATCAGAAGATGTGAAAGGAACAGAAAAGCCTGTTCTACTTAAAGGAGGGAAGAAGTCATCAGCATGTCCAAACAATATGTCTGCCAGATGAAGAGTTTAAAACAACTGGTTGAAGCACACTGAAAGAATTAACGGAAAACTTTGGGCCAATCAGCAAACTTGCTGTATGAAAATGAAAGCATCAAACGCATAGAAAACACAAAAAGAAACTAAAAAAAATTTGAAGCGGAAAAGAACAACAACTTGTATTTTTAAAACTCACTGACAAGATTCCAAGGAAGTTTTGAGCCTTGAGAATAAATGATTGAGTCTAAGGGACTGAAAGAAAACAGGCCAAAGAAAATTAAGCGGAGACTAACATATGCATGGTCCTAGGTAGAGCAAAACTGTCCTTCCAAAGCGAGGGGAAATCAAGACTTCCAAATAAACAAAAGCCGAGAGAGCTAATTTCCACTGCAGCTGTTCTGAACCATGTTGACGTGAAAACATGCTAGAGAGTAATAACCCAAAGTCATGGGAAAAAATGCAGATTACAATAAATACATAGACAATTATAACAGCTCGTATTATCTTTTCCTGGGTAACTTCATATTTTGCTTTTTATATAACTAAAGAGATTATAAATTAAGATACAAGTAAGCAAATAAAGACCTGAACAAAGCAATGAGCTGATTAAGGCCAAGGGCACGTGGAAACTTTCCAACAATGGAATAGACGTTTTCTCCAGGTGTACATCAGGCATTTCGTAGGGTAGAATGCCTCTTAGACTATGGAGTCAGACGTGGCAGGTCTGAAAGGGGGAAATATCATATAAAAATGAAGATTCAAGTTAGAAATGAATGCCAGGAAGGAATTTACAAATCCTTGAAAAGAACACACTGTTAAATATATGGATCAAAGAAGAAATTACAAGGAAAATGATAAATTTCTTCTAACTAAATAAAACAATAAGGCAACATAGCCTATTGAAAGGACTACTAAGGGGGGAATTTATAATTATGTGCTCTTTTACTTACAAAGGAGAAAGATTTCAAGTCAACAACATACCTTTACAACTTGAGGAACCACTAAGAGAAGAATGAACTACATTTTAATTGGTAGAATAAGAGAATAAAAAAAAAACTACAGCAGGTATAAGCTTAGTGGATAATATAAAAATAAAAATGCTGGCTATTTGTAAGATCAATCAAATCGATCAAATTCAAACTAGATTAGCCAAGAAAAAAAGGGGAAGACTTAAGTGATTAAAAAGCAGTGAAAGACAGTTTTATTGACTCTACATAACTACAAAGGGTGAGAGGACACTATAAAACAAGGAGTGCCAGCAAATTTAATAACATGAACAAATGAACACGTGCTTAGAAACAAAATTGTCCTTGTCCAAATCAGGAAAAAAAATATACACAAACCTAAACAAGGAGATTAAATCAGTAACCAAAATTCTCCTGAAAAAACAAAAACGCAGAAGCTGATGACTTCACTGGTGAATTCTACCAAAAATGTAAAGAAATAACACAAGCATTCCTCAGAGCTTTCCAGGAAACCAAAGAGAAGGAAACAATTTCCAACTGCTTCTATGAGGTCACTGTTGAGTCTGTTACCAAAACGATCAAGAGAGGAAATTAGAACATTTCTCAATAATTTGTGCAAAAATCCTCAAAACATGCCTACAAACAAAATTCAACAGCATGTTAAGAGAATCATATGCCATAATAAACAGGGATATAGTTCTAAAACCCAAGGGTATTTCTTCCCTACCTTGGTTTCTTTTCATTCCTTCTAAAAAGAAGTTCAGAAAGCAAAGTTTATATACATATCTGCATATGATATATTTATGCTGTATATATAGGTGGATATGTATATACACACAGCACACTGAATATACATATGTACACCAAATACCCCATATGTGCACATATATACTTATATACATCATACAGCCATGCACATGTATACATATATACACCATACAGGTCTGCATATGTACAATGTGCATCACACATCACATAGCATATACATACATTGTGAAATGACTAAATCTAGCTAATTAATATGTGTACTATCTCATTGCTTTCTGTTTGAGGGAAAATTAAGTATATTCTTTCTACAATGCAAAATGTTCACTACATTGGTATTAACTGTAATTACCATGTTCGTACAATGGATCCCTTGAATTTATTTCTTTTGTGTAATGGAGAGTAATGAAAATTTTGCATTCCTTGACCAAAATCTCTCCAGCCTCCAGTCCTTCACCCAGACTCCCTTGGTTCTGACCAGTCTTATTAAATTCTATGAGTCTGTGATTTTAGATTCTGTATGTGTGAGCTCATTCAAAATCTATATTATTATATCTTGCAAGGATGTTTCACTATAGGAGTATCAAGCACTGTATCACATGAATACAAAAGCTGTAGAAAATCATGTCATAAAATACACTGCCTCGCTTTGATCAAAATACCCAGCCAAGTGAGAGTCAGTGGGAACTCTCTCAGCTTACTGAAAACTCAACATGAAAAACCCCACAGAAACAGCATCTTGAATGGGGAAAACCTGAAGGGCTTTCTTTTAAAATAAGAAACAAGGCAATATTTCTTACTTTTGCCACTTCTGCCAACAGTAGTGGACTTTTTTTTTCTGAGCAATTAAGCAAGAAAAATAAATGAATAGGATTATAGTTGAAACGGAGGTGATAAAATTACGTTTCCTGATTATATGACCTCATATTGTAGGAGGAAATAATCTTTCCTGTTTGTCTAACTCTGTATCTCAGAGGTTCAGACGACAAATCTTGCATTCTCGCTTACCACAATCAAAAATAAAGTTTTATTTGAGAAGAGAGGTTAACAGACGTTAATATTAAATGTCTCTTTAAATAAATATTGTTCATCATGCAGCAAACATAAAAGGTCACAAAAGTGGAGGGACATTGTGTATAGAAAGAATATGTTGCCAGTGGATTCTTTTATTATTTTTTTAAAGATTTATTTTTGTTGCAAAGTTAGCTATCAGAGAGGAGGAGAGATATAGAGGAAAATCTTCTATCTGCTGTTTCACTCCCTAAGTGACCACAATGTCCAGAGCTGAACCAATCCAGAGCCAGGAGCCAGGAGTTTTTTCTAGGTCTCCCACGCAGGTGCAGGTTCCCAAGGCCTTGGACCATCCTTGACTGCTTTCCCAGACCATGAGCAGGGAGCTGGATGGGAAGTGGAGGTGCGAGGATTAGAACCGGCGCCTATATGGGATGCTGGCATTTTCTAGTCGAGGACTTTTAGCTGCTAGGCCACCATGCTGGGCTTGCCAGTAGATTCTAAAAGGATTACCAGGAAGACATACCAAATAATTATTTCTTAAAAAGCAAAAGGAGAAAATGAAGATAAAGGACACTCAGATCCCTTAGGGAAAATTAAAATGTTTTTGCTTTCATAAATTTACAAGAGAATGTACTACAGACTTCACCAGTTTTACTGAGGTTTATCATAATTTTCATTGAATAGTAATGTATCACATGGATAACGAACTTAGATGAAGTTTATCTTTGAGAAGATAAACACCATATGAAAATGTCACATCAAAATATTTCCATGGTATTCTTGTATTTCAAGATATAAGGATGTTTGGAAAAGTTCATGGAAAACAGAATAAGCATATGATTACTTCTGATACAAAACAATTTGAAATTCATGAATAGTTTTTTCATAAGACACATTTTTTCTAAGGATTTATTAAAGACATCTTGAATAATTAAAGAGAGATAGGCATTAGTTTGCCCTTACTATAAGTTTTACAAAGGTTTATTTATTTTGCTTGAAAGTCAGTCAGAGAGGAAGGGGGAAAGACAGAGCAAGAGAGACAAGTCTTCCTTTGCTGATTCATTCCCTGAATAGCCGAAATGTCCAGAGCTAGCCCAGTGTGAAGCCAGGAGCCAGGAGCTTCTTCTGAGTCTCCTAGATGAGGCAGTGGCCCAAGGCTGTGAACCAACCTCTACTGCTTTCTCAGGCCAACGGCAGAGAGCTCTATTGGAAGTGGAGCAACCAAGACTTGAACTGGTGCCCAAATGGGATGCTGACACTGTAAATGGAGGATTAGCATGCTGTACCATTGGGGAGGCCCCAGATTTTTTTTTAAATCCAAACACTTAATGTTTATGGGCTGATGAGCCATGACTGGTCTGCTGCTGCTTCCTAGGGAGTGCATTGGTAGTAATCTTGTTCAAAAGAGAAACCAAAGTGGAAGATGGCATGGGTACTTTTGTACCCGCTCCTTACGTGGGAGTCTGGGATGGAGTTTCTGGCTCTGGGCTTTGGTCTGGTTCAGCCCCAGATGTTGAAGTGAACTAGCAGATGCAAGGTCTTTCTCTCACTCCATAGTTCTGCCTTCCAAATGAATTTTTAAAAAAATAATCTTTAAAAAGAAAGAAGAAAAGCTAAGAATTGAATGCAGGGACTTCAATATGGGATTAGGCACCACAAGCAAATGATTTAATTCATTGTTGCAATGAACACTCATGCCAGCAGCAGTTTTAAAAACTACGTTGTTATTTCTTTCTACAACTGACTCATATATGGGAAATGCCAATGGTGTAGTTTGGTGCCTCAAAAAGAACTTGTCGGAAATGGGAAAAGAGAGGGTGGATATTGTGTTGGGAAAACCCCATATACCTGAAAACTAAGCTAATGGATCCGGTTTGATCAGATGGTTTAGAAGCAAATGGATTTAAATGCACAACTTTTTAGACAAATTATTGCATGTCCATTCCCTTTTATCTGTAAGAGCATAGTAAAAATAGAACCAGTCTAGCAACAGTTCATGAGGATTATGTAACAACGGAAGGTCTCATTTTTTAAGGACAATACCTGGCATGATAAACATTAAGTAAATTGCTTATCTCTATTCATTATTATAGATCAACTTAAGGGAAAGGTGAGGATACAAATATCAGACCCTGGTGAGTGGTTTGTGCAAGTAATAGTTCTACTGTTTCTACCATGTTGCTGAGCTGTAATGAAAAACTGCTGCGGCCCAGCCATACCACATGTGGCCCATCACAGGAGAAGCCATTGCTTCTAGACAAATATGGAAATCAGTTCCCAAAAGGGAGAGATTGTGGAAAGATTGTTCTCATTCCATGTTCTACAGTGCAAATCACAGAGCTTGCTTGGGTCCCTAAGGTAAAAGGCATTTGGGATGGACCATGGCTGTACCCCACTGGAGATGAGTGCAGCAACAGGTAAAATTTTGACTATACTTAACGGCCTGAAGGCTGAAGCGAAATGCCTAGTGAGTCAGAATGCACACCAATGAGGTTTTATAAACCAGGAAGGGAAGCATATGCAAGATGACAAACTCTAAACCACAGCTGAAAAATTCGTTAAAAAATTGTTTTCTCTCTTTGATTTGATACTCCAAAAGTTAAGCTTAACTGTGCCTCTTTTTTTAAAGTATTGATTTGTTTTTATTAGAAAGTCAGATATACAGAGAGGAGGAGAGACAGAGAGGAAGATCTTCTGTCTGAAGGTTCACTCCCCAAGTGAGCGCAATGGCCGATGCTGTGCCGATCTGGAGCCAGGAGCTTCTTCCAGGTCTCCCATGTGGGTGCAGGGTCCCAAGGCTTTTGGGCCGTTCTCAACTGCTTTCTCAGGCCACAAGCAGGGAGCTGGATGGGAAGCGGAGAAGCCGGGGTTAGAACTGGCGCCCATATGGGATCCTGGCACATTCAAGGCGAGGACTTTAGCACCGGGCCCCTTAACTGTGCCTCTATGGCCCATGTTCCTTAGTTGTCCTTTATCAATTTGTCTAAATCAAAGGTGCTGGCAGTTACTTAGTCACTGATTCTTTTTTTATATGAACTGGTGGCATACTTGTGTTAAAAGGGCTTGTAACTAACTTCTATTGGGGCACATCAAGAGAAAGTGTTATATACATCCAGAGAAAGAGCCCTTCAGTTGAAGGGCAGTCTTGTGGCACAGAAAACTAAGCAGCCACTTGGATCACACATACCGCACCTTGGAATGCTCTCCCTTCAAGACCCTGCTCTTTTGCTTCCCATCCAGATTCCTGCTAAAAAGGCTGGGAAGGCAAGGGATGACAACTGAAGTGCTTAAACCCCTGCTACCTGTTTGGGATGCCTGAATGGAATGCTTGGATCCCAGCTTTGTTCTGGCTGAGTTCTAGCTGTGTGTTCACTTGGGACTGAAGTAGCTGACGGTCTGCTTCTGTCCCAGATGAAAACTTCTCTTCTTTCTTGGGCAGTCTTGAATGCTCTTGAGTTGTCTGACTGATTCTCTCCATACCTCCTGAACAAAGTCCCACAGACACATCCTCTATGCAGAAAAATGCCATTTCATCACTGCCTTTGTTAGTAATTCCAGCACTCTTTTCCTCTTTTCTCCATCTGGGGCTCCGGCTGAATGCTATAGGGTACATTTCTGCATTCACACAGCTTACCTGTATATCATCTCATTAAAAGACTCTTCTACTCCTTTTCACGCTTTGGAAAATTTAATTCACTTTGTCTTCTGCATTGTTGATTGATTTACTAGGTCTGTTCTCATGTGCAGTGTTCCTTTCGATGTTTTTATTTTAGTATTTCAGGCTAATGTGGAGATACTCTGAATTTTTCTTTTCTGGAACATGCAGGTGTTGTTTTGTGGAAGGAATATTCTTTGGAATCTTGGTTTGTAGACATAGATTTTTAACCAGTGCTTCCCGCTGCATTTGAATGTTGAAATACATTGTTCACTCATGTTTAACTTTCTCTTGCATGCTCTTGTCTTTTTATTCTCAAATATTTCATGATTTTGATGATCTCTTGACGTGTTTCTCTGCAAGACTAGAAGAGCCTGTTTTACAGTTTATGTAGGTTTTGTCCTTTTCTGATAAGCCTTTCACGTGGTAAGGGGCAAATGTGGGCGTGACGTCATGGAAGCAGGGAACTGCCCTGACACTTTCCCTTGGGATGGGCAGGTGCAGGTGCACTGCCAGTTTCAGGGCTCTCACATCTGATTCTTTTCAAAATGCTGAAGAGGATTTGACTTTAAGGATACAGAGTTTTGAAACACATTACCTCAAGCTAAGTTGTCTTTTTCTTTTTGTTCGATGTTTTTAATTGTCAGCTTATTTGAAAGAGAGAGAGAGAGAGAGAGAGAGAGAGAAAGACAGAGAGAGAAAAAAGAAAGAGTCTTTCCATCCACAAGTGGTGGCAATGGGCACTGACCAGGCTGATACCAGCAGTCAGGAACTCATCTGGTTCTTGCACATGGTGGCAGGAATCTAAGTCCTTGAATCATCATTTGCTGCCTTCTAGGAATCTCACCAGGGTGGCTGCATCAGAAATGGAGTAGTTAGGACCCAAGCTGGCCAGGCATACTAAGTGCAGCATCTTAAATGGCAGCTTAACCTACTGCACCACAACTCCATGTATGATTTTGGTCATTTTAGTTAATTCAATTTATTGCTTTTACAGATTTCATTTTAAAAGTTAATCTAAGAACTTAATGATTAATCATAATGAATAGTCATGATGTTTTATCACATGATGTGCTTTTGAGATAATTTCTTAGTAGTAGAGTGATTTGATAGTTTCCTTACTTTATATTTTGCAAACAGGTATGTAATTTTTGCATAATAAGTTTTGGAAAAGACTACGTTGTCTCTATTGATTTTCTTACTGTTATGAAAGTAGTTGGCTATGTACATGTGGATGTATTTCTGGAATTTACATTCTTCATTGATCGAGTTCTTCATCTTTGCAATAGCCCAGCATCATTTTCCCCAAGAATTTTTTTGTTTTCCTTTTCATTTCTTCGTTAACACATTGGCTATTCAGTAGCATGTTATTTAACTCCCTGGTGTTCTAATTTTTTAAATTTGATTCCTGTTGTTGAGTTTATTTTATGGCTTTTCATTTAAGGGATTGTATAATAACTGTAATAGAGACGATCATATCCAGAGGTGAAGGTGCAGTGCAGTATGTATCTCTACTTCCAAATCAGAGATGGACTCCCAATGAAACTGTTGAACATATCTTGACAATAGGATGCTGGACTGTCTAACATTGTCTGTATCCACAATGTCAGGATACACTTAAATAGCAGAATGATGAACTTATAACTTCTTATAAAGGACTATACTATTGTAATAATATGGGGCAAATTAGTCGGCATGAGGGAATTTGGGGAGGGGGTAAGGGAAATACCAGAGCCTGTGGAATTATGTCATAAAATTAAAAATAAAATAGAAGAAGAAAAAGAGAGTAAAAAAAGAAAAAACAGAGTAAGCATAAAGAAGGAAATAATAGATCAGAAATCAATACAAGAGAAAACTCTATCTTTTTGTAGCTTTTTGCTCAGCCATTATGAACATTTCCAGTTATACACACACACAAAAGTGGGCTGGTGGGAGCCTGGGGGTGTAGGCTTGCAGGAGGCTTGGTCCATGGCACTAGTGGGGGCATGTGGGGTTTTGAGGTCTCATGCTCAGGCAGGTGAAATGAACTCAGGGATTTGCGAACATGCTTCATTCCAGGTTGGGGTTGGGTGGGGTGGGGAGAGCCCTAGGTTAGCGTGCTGTCATGGTGTGCTGGTGGACTGAGCTGGGGGAATTATGAACATGTTTGGGTCTTGAGTGGGTGGTGGGGTAGTGTCCCAGGCCAGTGCTTGTGCCAGAGAACTGCTTCTGGGGACCCATCTATCAGCTTGGGTCCCTGGTGGGTGGGCGGAGCTCCAGGCCAACACGCCACCCCACTGGTAGACTGGACTTGGGAAGGTCCAGCTGGAGAACCATGTACTCCTGGGCACAGGGACTGTGGATTGCTCAGGGAAGGCGGTATGGAATGTGTGGGAGAGATGACCCCTGAAGAATATGTTGCAGGTGAGCAAGGACTTCTGGAGAACTTCCACCAACAAGGCCACGGTACTTCCAGGTAAACATGGGGGCTGAGACCAAGTGGTTTGGGGGAAGGAAGCTGGAAGATCTTTCTGGGTTAGACTGATGCACCTGCCCGTGTGGAAGACCTAAGTTGGGTTCGTTAGCATGCACCAATGCCAACCACCACCCACTGATGCACACTAAAGCTAGGGCTGGGGACCTATATGAGAGGAATGAATCAATAGTAACCGCCAGTGAGAGTTGGAGCAGGGGACAAGTGATGCAAGGCTGGGCCATGCCCTAACTAGCATGTGAAAGAACCAGATCTAGGGGCAAATTCTGTGGGGGATATGTGAGCTCTTGCCTGTGGAACTGTAATATCTGCTGGTTTGCTCATTAGCTAGAGGTGGTGACAAGCTGAGCTAGGTATGGCCATGGAAACCCTCGTTGGTCCAGACTGCAGCATCTGTAGGCGCACACAAGAGTAGGATGTCGGGAGTTCTGGTTGCAACATGCATCAGCACACTCAAAGGCCAAGATACAGGGGTAGATTATGTCAGCTAAGAGTCTAGCACCCACAGGCGCATATGAGATCTGGGTCTAGGAGTGGGCCTGGTGGGGGAACTTGGAGAACTTCCCTGGATAGTTTGTAGCTCCCACTGATGAACATATGAGTCAGTGCTGGATGTTGGTCAGGTCAGACAAGTCAGGTTCACTTATCAGCCAGTGTGTGGTTTATTTCAGGGATGGGGGTTACTGTGAAGGTTTGGCTAAACATTAGCACACTGGCATGTGCAGGAACCAGAATGAGTATGAGTGATGCTAAGCTAAGCTATCACCCTTTGCAGTTTACATGAAAGCCAAGGATGGGGGCAGACTGGACAAAGCTACATCGTAGCACCCACCAGCAAAAATTGGGACTGGGGGTGGGTCAGGTCAGGTCAGGATACAGCATCCAATGTCAAAGGACAAGACCAGGGATGGGTTATGCTGGGCTGAGTCACAGCAATTACGAGCATGTGCAAGACCTGTGGCTGGGAACAGGCCTGACTGGGGAGCTAAGGGGATGCCCCAGCTATATTGTGGTTCTGGTGAGTGTGAGAGCTGAATGGGGGCGATGAACTGAGCTGTGCATGGCTGCAGCATCCTCAGCATGGGTGTGGATAGGGTCTGGGGCATGCCAGACTAGACTAGGCTCTAGCACCCACTGGTACTCATGAGAGCTAGAGCAGGTGTAAGACAGGCTGGGCTAAGTCTCGGCATCAGCTGAACCACAGGAGAGCAGGGCTGTGAGTGGATCAAGTGTGGCCAGGCTATAGCACCCAACAGTAAGAGCTGAATGGGCTGAGTGGGCCGATCGGGCAAGGCTGCTGTTGCTGTAAGGACAGGATACAGTCAAGTTAGGCTGCAGGAAGGACCCAGGGGTGAGTGTGAGATCTGCCACTGAGATGTGGTCTGACAGACGAGCTTTGGCAAACTCCTGTCAGGATGCAATCCCTACAGGTGAGTGCAAGAAGCAGTACTTGGAGCAGCTCAGAAGAGGAAAGATCATGTATTTTGCTTTTGGAACACATTGCAAACTGTATCCTAGCAGTCAAGAATTGAAGCTGGTAGTCCAGGAGCACAAAACAAGGAGAAATCTTTGTGTATTAGTCATCTGAAGAATACCTTGGAAGTGTACAATTTACTTTAGCTGACTGACTAGTAAATATATAAATATATAACACAACTAATGATAAATGTGAGCAATTAATTGGATACTGACCTCTACATTCAACCTTCCACCCTGTGTTCACTCAATTTGAACCTGGCCTTTCCAAGGGCCTCCTCTGGGATGGGTTCTCTCTCTTCAACAGCATTTTTTTTTTTCTTTTTCTGCGGGCTATGGGTTGCTGTCTTTTGGTTTCTCTACTTTCCCATCTAGTTTCTATTTACAGAAATCCCGCAACATTTTTGGCTCGTTGTGGTTTTCACTTGTAACTCCTCTTTCGTCTTGTTTCAGTGTGGTTTTGGGAGAAAGAGAACATCATGTTTGCGAGCTTGTTGGTTGAGACCTCATTTCTACTGGGACAACTTTCCCACTTTCACTTTTAGAAACTCACGGTGTATCTCCTCTGAGCAATTAGTCTAGGGTTGAACTGCTATCTTAGTATTCCAAGTATTTTCTGTCTTTTAAATGTGAAATATTTAAATCTAGCTTCCTTAAGGAATCAGCTACATAACCACCCCTGCCCCAATTAATACGTATTTGCTTACCTAAGTGTAACATAGATTGTTCCTTAATTGTTTGGCATGCACCTTGCTCATCTTACTTTTTTTTAAGATTTATTCATTTTATTACAGCCAGATATACAGAGAGGAGAGACAGAGAGGAAGATCTTCCGTTTGATGATTCACTCCCCAAGTGAGCCGCAATGGCCGGTGCGCGCCGATCCGATGCCGGGAACCAGGAACCTCTTCCAGGTCTCCCACATGGGTGCAGGGTCCCAATGCATTGGGCTGTCCTCGACTGCTTTCCCAGGCCACAAGCAGGGAGCTTGATGGGAAGTGAAGCTGCTGGGTTTAGAACCGGCGACCATATGGGATCCCGGGGCGTTCAAGGCGAGGACTTTAGCCGCTAGGCCACGCTGCCGGGCCCGCTCATCTTACTTCTTCACCATAATTATTTGCTCATGTCTATCTTTCCTATCTTCCGCAAAGAATTTCTGTCATTTTCTGGCAAGTTCCTTGTAGAATGTTTTTATTAATTGAGCAGCAGGCAGGCAGTCGCGTGCACACACACACACACACACACACACACACGCATGCACACACATTGAGTAGGGAGAGAGGAAGAAAGAGAGAAAGAGAGAGTGCTCCTTTATTCTGGTTCATTCCTCAAATGGCAGCAATGGCTGGGTCTATTTCAGTACGAAGCTGGGAACTAGAAGCTCAATCCAGACCTCCCATGTGGAAGGTGGGAACTTCACGGCTTGAGCCTTTGGCTGCCTCTTGGGATCTACGTTAGTGGAGATGGGAGTGGGTTTCAGATGCTTTGAAACATGCTTTGCAGGGCATGTTCATTGTGTCTTAAGCAGCTAGGCCAAGTTCCCACCTCTTAGAGATTTGAACCTTTTTGGTTAAAAACAATGCCAGATTCAAAATAGTCACTAAATGGGCTGTCTAAAAAATTACTTTTTTTTTTCCAAAAAGTAATTAATTTCTGCCATTTGTTGTCAGAATTCTGCTGTTCCTAGTGATTTCATTTGAGGACAATCCGTTCAACATTTACCCAGAAAAAGAGAGACTAAATTTCCTGTTTGGCTTAGTTAGTCTTTTCAGAATCTTGAATTTTATTTTTTAAGATAAATAACAGTTTTATACTCTGTTTTGATTTGTTAAAACATGTGTCACTCATAGACAATTATAGCCAAATTTGGAGAATAAGGCTAATATATGAATATAGGATGCTAAAAGAATCGATGACTTGTTTTAATCAGTGAATCAGAGGCCTTCTTTAATACAAAGGCTTCATTATGCATTTGATAGGGTTAATCATCACATTGAGATTCTGAGAATATTCTGAGTCTACAGTGAATGAAGAAGCATTCATCACAAAGCCAATAAAAAGAAGAAATAAACATAAAACCCATGTACGTGCATCTACAACTTACATTTCAACAGAGCTCCTCTAACGTTTGCAACTGCTCTGTAATATTTTCCTTTTTCTTTAGTCATCTTCAAATCCTCACTGCTAAGAGATTTCTAGAAAATGAAAAGTTCAAGGTACCAGCAGCAGATAGAAACAAAGCAGGCAAAAACTCAACGCAATCACCAAATCCCAAGCCAAATAGACACACTGGCAACAATAGCAAACATTCCTGAGAAAAAGATTTAAAGTTTGTGTATCAAAGTGAGACATTCAGCTCTTTTTCTGTGAGACGATATAACCTGAATGACTAAGGGAGGAAGGCAGAGGATAATTGTATCCAATTCTTGATTTCCTCTAAGGTACTATGAGCCCTATAAAATCTTCATATCCTGAAAGACTGGTTCTTGCCTCTAGTTTATTTCCTCATCAATAGCAAGATTGCTGGTAGATATAAATATTAGTATGATTGACTTCATTCTAGTGCTTTATGGTTGCTATGTGTCTAAGTAAACATTGTATTTTTTATAGGCAAGGGAGCACATTCCTGTGTCTTCAGTCTCAGCTGCAGTCAGTGGCATTCTATGTGTCAATCAGGACTTGTCCACCCACAGCTTGGCTTGATCGTGTGAGTCTATAACACTATAGTCAGAGGTATGTGAATCCGCAGGCTAGCAAGCTGTCAATAAAACTGATACAGACTATTTCATTTTTAAAAGGGAAGCAGCACTGAACTGAAGCAATAATGTAATCAAGCACAGTCTGTTTTATTCTGTTATTATAACAACATAGTGGAGGCAAGTTGCTTTATTCATTTTTAAAAGTTTGATGAGAACTTCGCTGGAAGAGTACAGAGGCAACACTGGGCATGACGTGTTCGGAAGCGTCACCTCAAAGACCCCATTTGATCCAGATCATTTCCAAATGCCTCAGCCCTACACATCATCGCTGATTAGATGTCCACGGTCTTAATAATTAGGAATAAAGACTCAGCCCAGCGTGAGGTTGATGCAGGAACTATGCTCGAATCACAACATGTTTAAACCATCCATAAGCATGCCCTTTGTATTTCTTTAGCTGTGTTCCAATTTTATCCATAACAAAAAATAGGGTCAGTTATAAAGCTATGAGAATTAGTCATATCTCTATTTTACATTCTGTATAATTGTGTTTTAGGAAACTGCACACATTGAAGCACTCAAAATACGGTGGAGACTTTCTGGAATGTGAAAAAGCAAGACTTTCCCTGTTTAAAACAAACATAATGAGACTGGGTAGGGCATTTAGCAAGAATATTCAAGAAACAAGCCTATATCACTGATGAGAAAAGTATGGACTAAACCAGCAGGACTCCAAGTTCACAAACCTTGAGTTTGTTTAGTGATTTGATTTCCTGTTCTTTTCTGGGAATAATTTGGATTCAGCCAGTGGAGTTTCCCTAAGATTCCTCCACCATGTGTTTAGACATCTTTTGGTAAAAATGTGGCTGTCTATTTTTAAAAGAAAATGTTTATTTATGAGAGTGAGAATGAACACATGCATACTAATAAGTACAGGACAGAAAAAAAATTGCTTCTGGGCTAGTCCTGAAAAAGAAATGCCGCATTTGTTTTATAGCCCTAAACTTACTAACCTGAGTTCCCAAGAGGACTTTATGTAGCGTTAAAGGTAAGTCTAGTTGAAATTCTAGGTGAATGGCTGCTGCTGCTCCCAGCTATTTTATAAGAAAATTTTGATGACATGCTTTGCTTTTCAAAGCCTTGCATGTTCTTTTCAGTTATTAATGTAATATTAATTAATGTTTACTTTTTTACTTTCTGAAAAAATTAAGTGACTTACAGTGAAAACAATGGAAAGTGGGGCCAGAAAAAGTCCCTATACCAGCATATTTAAAATAGTTGGAGCCCCCAAGTAATAAAGTAAAGGAATGATGATATCTTCAAGTGTCCTTATTGACAGAATCATAAACTGCTCCATTGTAGGTAAGACAAAGATTAAACTGTACCAGCTACACATAACTCTAATTAAAATTTGGAAAAAATATCAACCAGTGTATCAGAGCATATTTTTTCCACCAAGCTCCTGTCAAAAACTCTCACAAAAGTTGTCAAAATAAATCTTTATTTGGGGAACTCAAAAGGGGCATGCTTATGACAGTATTTTTGCAATTGTCACAATTCAGTAATTTGAGTTTCAATAAAACTTTATGACTTCATGCCAGACTCTGCTTCTGTTTTTTAAAAAAATACTCTAAAAGACAATTGTTTATTACAAATGAAAAATACTTGAATCTCAGAAACACTATAGCTCTGAAGTAAGTTCATGAAGTCCATTGTGGGACTCTTTTTCTTTCATGATGACCACAGTCGCCTGCCCCATCCAGGGAACTCTGAATATGTGACTGGGTCTCTTCACCCTTCAAGGGGTGGAATCCATTTCCTTTTTTCCTTGGGTTAGTCTTATGGCTTGTTTTGACTAATGAGATGTGATTTTCAAAACTTGTGTTATGCAGCCACACAGTTTTCATTTGTCATGTTTGGGAACCCTAGTTCTCAGCTGGAAACAGCATCTGGAAGCAGCCATGGAGGATATGAAGCCACGTGAGCAGAGGAGGACTCCGGGCTGACAGCCAGCATAGAGAGCCAGAACTAGGAAAGGGGTATCTTGCTGGAAGAAAGAGAGAAAGAAATAGAGAAAGAGAAGGAAACAGAAAGAAGGAAGTAAGGAAAGAAAGAAGGAAGGAAGAAAGAGAGAGAGAATGAGAAGAGAGAGAGTAAGAAAAAGAAGGAGAAAGAAAAGGAAAAGAAAGTGAGAGGAGAGAATAAAGAGAGAGAGAGAGAGAGAGAGAGAGAAGGAAGGAAAGGAGGAAGGAAGATAAGAAAACCTAGCTGAATTCACAAAAGAATGTGCTCCCATGTGACCTCAAAAAAAAAAAAAAAAAAAGAGGAAGCATAAAATAACAGAAAACACACCCAGAGAATTGCAAAAAGTGCAATATGATTGTTGTCTGATAAACCATGAGGATGGTTTATTATGCAGCAGTAGACAGCTCATACTGAGCATGTGCTTAGCTGTTTAGGAGTGGGAAAGAGAGAGAGAGAGAGCATTTGAGTGAGACTGCCAATCGTCCCATAGCAGGAAGAAGCTTCTATTAGGCTTTATGTAATACAAGGGCTTACTACATGCTCATTAAGGACCTTTATGGGACACTCACAAAGGAACAAATGATTTTCTGGTATGCTGATGTTTTGAATAGAAAAAGAGTATATTTTGATGTGTAACTATAGAAAATATTCATGTGCGTCAATTTTGAAGAAGACATTAAAGACATGATGTAGAAAAATACTGCAAATAAATAAAAAGACAACATGATAAATAAGTTACAAGATGGTCTTTGGTGATGATATGGAGATGAACATACAACACACACACACAGTACATATCAAAATGTTAGGGGCAGGGGCAGGCATTGTGGCCTAATGGGTTAAGCTGCCCAAAGGTACCTGCATTTCCATATTGAAGTGCCTGGTTTGAGTCCCATCTGATCTGCTTCTGATCCGGCTTCTAGCTAATGAGCCTGGGAGGCTGTGAAGAGGGCTCATGTGCCTTGTTCCTGTCAGTCACATGGAAGAACAGGTTCTAATCACTAGGTCTTGGCTACTGCCTGGTCCAGCCCTGGCTGCCATAACCAATTAGGGAATAAACAGTAGATAGAAAATTCTCTGTATCACTCTCTCTTTCTGTCACTTTGCCTTTCAAATAAATGCATTAAATCCTTTAAAAATGTTCATGGATAAATGGAATGATGTCTGAAAAACACCAAAATTTTCCATTCAATGTAGTGTTTTCAAAATGCATATTTTTCAATGAGCTATTTTTCTGAAGATCTCCACATATGCATTCTATGTGTGTGTGTGTTACAGATACTTTGTAAATATTCCTTTATTACAAACATGTAGATGCACTAAAGTGCCAATTTGGGAAGATATATCCAAAGAACAACGAATCAGAGGGGACTGTCAGCAAAAAATGGATACCCAGTAAAACTTCTGGTAATGCTATCATGACTTTGCTTTCTTCACTACAACAGGAATTGCATTTTGTCATTGGATGAGCCATGGGATTGAAGCTGTAAAAGCAAGTGTTCCAAGAATTTCTCAATCTTTAGTTTATTCCACATCTTGTTAAGCAATGAGGTGCTTTCTAGATTTCCCCCAACATGGCAGGTTCTCCATTCTGTTCCCATTCCTGAAAGGAGCAATTTAGAAACCCAGGGGGCTCCCCAAGCAGGGAATGTGAGCTGAGATCCCCAACAGAAGTGGGGACATTCAGTGGGAATTTACCACTTCCGAGGGGGTATCCCTCCTTACCTCTGGGGAATACCTGGGGTGTTACTCTCCTGCTTTTAAGCCAGTTAGTGTATTTGTGATAAAGATTCTGAGTGTGCATTCTCTGTCATCATGTGGTTATATGAAATCAGCTATTCAACCCTGGCACACATTCTAATTCTCACTTCTTTAGAGAGAGAAAGAGAAGAAGGAAGGGAGGAAGGAAAGTGGGGGTGTGGAGGGGAGAGAAACACGGAGAGAAACCAGGGGTCAGTGATGACAATCTGAGTTTGGATACAGTTTTAGATTTGTGTGCTATGGCACTTCTGATTTGACAAATGATCGTGGATTCTTTTGCCAAATCCCTAAAATACGATTTCAAAGTGGCATGCATCTTTAATGTGTATTATTGCTGAGCTGTTTTGTGGCTTCATCATGAAAGTGTGGTTTCAGAAGTGAGGGTTCCCTGCATAATTGCGAGGTTTCATCCAAAACCAGTAATGGAAACACAGCTAACGAACCCGCCACAGAAGAAATATGAAACCACTCGGTGCAGTATGACCCAGCCAAAAATAAAAGCGGTAATGAGTCTCACAGTTTGTCATGAGTGCAAGGGACATGCAGCAGAAGTGTTTTTGTATCTGAATGGGCTGCAGGTCTTCTCCTTTCAGGTTTCAAAATGAAACACTTTCTCACAGTTCTGGTGTAGACCTTGACGCTGATAAGCACTGCATGTTTCGCATTTAATTGGCAGATAAAGAAACATATTCCCACGTATATATGTCAGCATAATTATTCGTACTTTTTAAAAATCCCAGTGTTTGGCTACAATGTCATATTTTAAAGTGGGTGGGAAGTAGGTGACGGAAAGAAATATGCCATTGACGTAAATATCACTAGCTATAACTCACTGTTCCATCTCTGTAAGTTAACAATTCCTGACATGGTAACTTCATGCTTGATGCACACTTATTTTACTGTGGAATAATGAGTGTCACAGAGTAAGTGGAATAAATTTTTTAATTTTTAATTTTGACTGTATTTTTGGTAATCCAAATAATGTGCTATTGCCATGAAAACTTTAAATTTAGATGTAATTTCAAGCCTGCTAAATTTTGTAATAATAGCACAAGATTTACCAGTTATTTTTCTCCATTTTGTCATAATTGTATTATACTGTGCTTACCTGGGTACACATGTGCAAACAGTATGTGTATATATGTTGGGCATGAGTACATGTGTTTTAAACACACACGTGCATATACACACATGTAAAAGTAAAAATAATAGCAATTTGAAAGAATTTTTATTTGTAGCTAGATTCATGCTCATTTTATATCTCTTCTGCTCAAATATATAATCAATTAGTCGGCCCGGCAGTGTGGCCTAGTGGCTGAAGTCCTCACCTTGAATGCCCCAGGATCCCATATGGGCGCCGGTTCTAATCCCGGCAGCTCCACTTCCCATCCAGCTCCCTGCTTGTGGCCTGGGAAAGTAGTCGAGGACAGCCCAAAGCCTTGGGACCCTGCACCCCCGTGGGAGACCTGAAAGAAGTTCCTGGTTCCCAGCTTTGGATCGGCGCGGCACTGGCCGTTGCGGCTCACTTGGGGAGTGAATCATCAGACGGAGGATCTTCCTCTCTGTCTCTCCTCCTCTCTGTATATCTGAATTTCCAATAAACATAAAATAAATCTTTAAAAATAAGTCAATTAGTCAATCATTTCTCTAAGAGCTCTGGTAGTACTGAGTGGAGAAATCAAGGTATGGACACTAGGTATGCCCCTTGCTACCAAAGTGTCTTCAGCCACTAGGCATGCGGATGATTGTCAGTCATGCCCATACTCTCTGAAACACTTGCAGAACACGACAGATAACGTGTGTGGTCAGCATATACTCTTACATGTGTGACACCTCTGAAAAGATCATGAATAGAGCACTATTACTTTCACGTTTCTAAAATTTCAATCAGAAAAAAGCTCAGAAATACGATTTATAAATAACTGCTGAGATTACGTGAGTGGAACATCTTATCAAGTCTTAGTGTTCAATGGGTTTTGCTGTATTTTTAAACATTTTAGAATTGATAGTACATGTTTGGTTTAATGTGCTAACACTGTGTTAATTAGAACATTTGCTTACCTTATTCTTCAAACATGCCACTTAAAGTTTGCTTAACTCTGCTTAAAAATCTATCCCCTCAAATTATCAAATATTCTAACATCTGCTTCATATTATGGTGTGACTCAAACTCTGGCCCCATCCGTGCCCCGTGGCACACACCTTGGAGTCCTCACCCTCATACTTGCTCCTGCATTGCTTTCCCAGTGCTGTATTTACACATACATACATACACATGCACATTTGTACAGGAACATACTTGCATAGTATGTTTTTGCTTTATAGACAGGGAAATAGATGATAGAAAGATACATTTGTAGATAAGATAAAGAGGCTGTGATAAAACAAGATTTCCTAAAATATTAAGAACTCTCCCACCCCCAAAGTCACCCAGTTCCTACTTAAAACTAAGCAACACAGCAAGAGCTCTGAGTACTTGCTTCCACCGAAGGCTGTAACAGCTCTTCAAAATCCTTCATTATTCATGTTTAAAGATTTCATAGCCGATGTGTTGTAGAATGGACATTTGCAACTCATCAGTGAAAATCCAGATTTGTTCAACAATTCATCATCACTGGGCCACAAGGTGCACAACGAAGCATGCAAACACTTTCCTCCCTGTTGTTTCTGTAATAACACATAAATCCAAAGCTCCATATCACAAGAGAGCTCTGCACCTGTCCACTGCTTTGTCTTTCAATAACAGTCATGTGGGATGGAGGGTTTTTTTTTAAAGCTAATTTATTTGTTTATATGAGAAAGCTAGAGAGGAAGAGAGAGAGAGAGAGAGAGAGAGAGAGAGAGAGAGATCCTCCCTTTACTAATTTACTTCCCAAATGAGCACAACTGTTGCAGCTCTCTCAGGCTGAAGCCATAAGACAAGAACTCTATCAGGGTCTCCAGCATGGATCTATCTTTTTTTTTTTTTTTTTTTTTTTTTTTTGCTATCTTCCCAGGTAACTTAAGAGTTAGAAGAGAGGTGATAAGACTCAAAGCACCAGGACCTAAACTAGAGCTGACATGAGATTTTGGCATCCCAGGTGGCAGCCACAACACCAACTGCTGGGATCAGTTTGGACACAGCTGTTAAGACACCCATAGCCGGCATCAGAGTGTCTGGGTTCACCCATTGGCTCCAATCTCGAGCCGAAGTTCTTTCTCATTTTTACACCAGCAGGCACTAGGTGATATGTCACATCCTTGGGTCCTGGTCATCCATGGGGGAGACCAAAATTGAGTTCTACAACCCCTGATTTGGCTTCATCCACCCAACCCGTGGCATTTGGGTAGCTGTTGAGTAAACCAACAGGTGGAGGATGTATATGTGTGTCTCTGTGTATTTCTGCCTTTCAAATAAATAACACTTTTTCTAAAAGAGCAGTGGTTCTCAAGAAAGGATTTTTTTCCCCTAAGGGATACTTAGCAATGTCTGGAAACATTTTTTGTTGTCATAACAGAGGGGGTGCTAGCAGCAGAGGCTAGTGTGGCTGCCAAAGTCCTACAACACACAAGGCAGGTCTGTTCCTCTACCCATCAACAACTATCTGGCCTACTATGCGAACAGTCACAAGGCTGAGAGACCCTGATCAGGACAGCCATGGATTCAGAGAGGAATGTCAATATTTGTAAGTGCCTACTCAGGATCATTAGAAAAAAAAAAAAAACACCTCTTGGAATCTTTATGGATTTCCTAGCAGCTTACTTGGACTTGTACAACACACAACTTCATCTCCTTCAGGAAACAACATTACCATATTGTGTTTGATCTCCAATGATGTTATGTGTCCAAGGTTTCTTGTAATGATTTCGTGCTCATTAATTACACATATCAAAAACAAAACCATTGATCTGAGGGAGAAATCTGTTAGGAAATCATCTAATTCTAATAACTTGATATTTGTTATGTTGAGACTGAGGTAAAGTAGCCAGTGACAAGTTATCAAGTTCTCACTACCCATGATTTACTGCTGTGAAAATGCCTAAAGGGAATATTTTTTTTAATTTCAAATTTTTAAATTTATTTATTATTTTTAATTCATTAATTACATTGTATTATGTGACACAGTTTCATAGGTACTTGGATTCTCCCTACCCCTCTCCAAACCCTCCCACTATGGTGGATTCCTCGACCTTGTTGCATAACCACAGTTCACTAAGGGGAATATTTTATCAATCTGTAGAGACCACTGGCTTTGCAAATTGCTATTAATGATGACTTTCTAGAATGAGCTTACATCTGACCTTGACAATCTAGGAAGTCAAGAACCGTACTGAATATTTATTTCTAAGAGAAGGAAAAACAAATAAAACATTTGGAAATGATGAGTAGAACCCGTTGTGCGTTGCCAAAATTGACACTTTTCACCTGCAAAAGGACAATTTCACATGTCTAGAACAGTATTTGATTTTCATCTTTTAAACATGTAACAGTGTGATATAGAGCAGTGGCTCTGCCTTTCGCCTGGCTCTGACCCTGGCTCTGAGCTTCATCATTGAGAACTGTGGTCAGTTGTTTGCATCTCAGGTGTGGAAAGTCTCTGGTGGCATATTTATTTATATCAATATTGTGTTTGTCATCAAGAGAAGTTAGATATTTTTTCCATATTTTTGTTCCTAACCCTTAGGTTGAATCGAAAAGAATGGTCAAGGTTGACTTACTATAGACATATCCTGAATGAATGAATACACGAATACATAATAATATTTCCCTCACAGAACTGTTGTGAGGCTTAAATGAGATAATTTATATGAAAACCCCCAGGACGTAGTATTAAATATTTCATGTAATTTAGTATATGTTTGAAAATAGCCAGAGATTCCAGAGCCATTTGAGAGATTCAGTTCTTACACTTTTCTTGTAATTTTATCTTTACTTTGAAATTATTTGTAGAATGAAAATTATTACTGAAAATTTTTCTCTTTATGCATCCCTGTTCTATACTTTCATCTTTGTTCTCTAGACTATGAGATTAAATTTTCTTCAAAAATACCCTTAACTAAGTGTGTTAATCAACTTTTGTTGCTACACCAAAGTACTGGAAAGCAATACATTCACAAAGAGAAGATACTAGTTAGCTCACAATTTAGGAGGTTCAGGGTCATTGGCTCCGTTTTGTTGGTTCTGATTCAGGTGGTGGATGGCAAGGAAGAGCAGACAAACAGGACCTCAAGTCAAGCTAAGACGCAGGAGGACTGCTGGGCATTGGATTGTTTTCATCCTTTCAGTGCAATTAACTGATGACTTAACCGGGGTTAATGTCCTGCAGAAGTTCAGAAAGCAAATCATATTGAAACCAAGGCACCCAGGCAGGTTTCCATAGCAAATAGTTTCCATAGCAAACAGACACGGTTTGAAGAAGCTGGCTAGTGTTTTCATAAATCTCTCGCTACTGTCTCTATTCCCAAGAGTCAGGTGGTTCCTTGGCCAAATCATATTTCTGTTCTTATTTATCCTGGGTAGGATCTTGTCTCTAGGAGCATAATGTGAGTGCAATGACGTGTTGTGTGATTTATGAATTCACGGTTTTCTAAAGATTGATGCTCTCTGTTGTGGACTAGATTTTCTAGCTATTGAATAAACAAAGCCAAATTAATGAATTGATCCTCTTGGAATCATATATATGCCTTTACTATAACCTTTTGAAATCCATTTCAATACAAAATCGCATACCTTGTGACTGCATCTTGATCATATTTTATGCAACTACAAGAGTGACTTATTCAGAAGTGTCTAGTTCCATAGTAATTTGTAGAACTAAAAATTGTACTAGCCTGGTCTCCAGCCAATGGTAACGCTGATTAATTTTATGTAGGAAATGATCAAAATATCTCCATATTGTGGCACCATTCCTGTTAGAATTGGTGTTTTAAAACAAAGTTTCTGAAACTTGAGCTGAATGTGCATATTATTACCCATATGGCATACAGGGTCTTATTCTTGATGAGCCTTATATAGCAGGTTGAGGAAGGAACAATCAAATCTGCATTGTCTTCCAATTTTAATGTATTTATTATATTTATTGGAAAGATAGAGGGAATAAAGAAAGTGGTGAAAGGTGGAAGAGGACAGATTATCTTACATCTGTCTGTTCATTGCTCAATTGCTTACATGACTGGGGCTGGATCAGGCTGAACCCAGAAGCTGAAAACAACCTAGTTCTCTGGCACAGGTGGTAGCAATGCAAGCATTTGAATTATTACCCACTGGCACTTGCAGCGGGAAGCTGTGATCCAAAACAGAGCTGGAACTCAAGCCTGGGAACTCTGATGTGGGGTGTAGTGGTTTCTAGCAACAAGCCACTCCCCAAATCCGCATTTTAAAACAAATATCCTGCCATTAACCTGAGTGTCGGTGTCTCTTACTGTGATTTGAGAAACGTGTCTCTGTGTACTCTATAAATTAGGTATTGGAGAAGTTAATGAATGGGTGGACTCCCCGGGATTATTGTGAGACTTAAATGAGAAGCTATGCTGAATGTTAAGTACACTGTAATGTTCAACCTTAGCTCTAATTACAATTTGTAAGAGACATTGGTCTAAATGTTTGGATTTTTTTTTCCCTTTCCATAGCTATCATTCTTGTCTTCATTTGTTTTTACCTATAAAATGTTATTATTTTATTTGTAGATTTAAAGCATCAAAATTTTTTAGTATTATAATATAATAACTATAACATTGAAGATACTTTACTAGTTAAGAGGAGAGGAACTGAAACTAGTTTGGGGTTTGGGAAGGCTTTGTAAAAAGGGAGGTGTTCTATTAAAGTAGAATGGGAAGGATAAGAAGAAATAATCCAGGAAGAGTGTCAATTAAAAGGACCTCAAAATTAGTAGTAAAACAGAGTGAAGCACAGCTGGCCAAGTGGCCATTTAGTCTACACCAAGAAAGGCAAAAGCATCATCCAAAACCCTGGTGAGAATCAGTATTGGGTTTGATTTTGTCATTTGAACCTATCATCTGAAATGGGAGGAATATTCGTTCATTATTAAAAAGAGATTTACTGGGCCCAGAGCGATGACTCAATGGCTAAATCCTATTCTTACAAGTACCGGGATCCCAAATGGACATTGGTTCTTGTCCTGGCAGTTCCATTTCCCTTCCAGCTCCTGCTTATAGCCTGGGAAAGCAGTTAAGGATGGCCCAAAGCCTTGGGATTCTGTGCATGCATGGGAGACCTGGAAGAGGATCTTGACTCCTGCCATTAGATCAGCTCAGTTCTGGCTGTTATGTTCATTTTGGGAGTGAACCAGTGGATGGAAGATCTCTTTATGTGTCTCTCCTCTCTGTCTCTCATTCTTTCTCTCTCTCTCTGTAACCCTTTCATTAATAAATAAACAAATCGAGATGAACAAGCAAATAAATAAATGCCGCTTTTAAGATTTGACCTGTGAAAATCTCTGTGTAGATGCTATACACAATGCAATGAGTTTTGGGACAAGTATATATTATTACTCTATTAAAGCTGTTCATTATACATCTATCACTTCCCAAAGTCTCTATCAGCCTTCCTTATTATTTGCTTTTTTTTTTTTTTGGAAGAGGGAGACAACACTTTGTAAGAGCTACACTTTTAGTAAAGTTAATATAGCATCATTAGCTATTGGCACTGTGCAGTGCTGTGGACCACCAGAACTTACTGCCGCTGATCTGTGCCATTGTGGTTTGGATGTGGTTTCATCCTGTCTCCCAGTGGTTCATCTGTTAGAATCTTTGTCCCCAGTAGTGTGGGACTCTTAAAAAATGGTCACGGGACTTGGAATTGAGTTAAATAGTTCTCAGGGGATCCACAGCTAGCTCTTAGAGTAATGAATTCTAACTCACTGCACCTGCCTTTTTCCCCACCCTGGCTTCATGTCTTGTGTTGTGCTGCCTCTCCTTCACGGGCACCCCCACTCCGAAGAGACCTGTCATGCAGTTATAGCTGAGGTGGGGCCAAGCTTGTCCCAGCTGGTGTGGAGCTGTCCGCGTTTCAGCCTCTAAAACTGTGTGATAAACAAACTCCTTTTTTCCACAAGATTCCCAGGGCCAAGTATTAGGTTGTAGTCATGGAAAACAGATTCATACAGGTTCTATAAATCTCCATGCTTTTCATCCTCAAAATAAATAATAGAAAGAGGATCTATATGTTTTCCAGGATCCCTGCAACATTTTAAGTAAATGGACTTGTGCAGCAATGCCACTTGGATGCTGATAGGAGATAAGTGCTGGGGTCCGTGTAGTAGGTGTGGATGACACGAAGGTGTGAAGAGAATAGCTCCCCTGCTTGGCAGGGTCTGGGGGAGCTTCCAGCTGTTTGGCAGGGCTTGGTGTATTTCTCTCTGACCCCCTTGACGCAGTCTCACCCCTTTTTTTTGCATGGACACTCAACCACCCCACTAAGAATTCTGTGATCTATTGAGGCATTGTTTGCCCCTGTAAGATGGCTTTTGCAACCAATGTGAGCTTGAAAGTTAATGTTATTGATGTTGTCCTGGTGAGTGGGCCTTTAACTGTGCACAGGAGTACAATTAAACCCATGCCGCTTCTGGACACCTTATTGTGTGCCTACCCATCTCCCTGAAATCTGACCCAGACATATAACATGCCTTCTGGGAAATGGCTTGATAAGAATTTTACAAAGTAATGGAAGTGTTGGGAGTATGAATGGAAACTGCTATGGCAAAAAAATACAGTTACAGTGACCTTAAAGGTTAGCCTGTCCTTGCAACTCTTTAGAGCATAAAAAATGTAGTTGTTTTAGCTGCTTTCATAATTCTTTAACTAGAGGAAAGGTAGGGCAATTTTATTAACGTCATAGAAATATATTTTGGATTATTGTTTGATTGTTTATGAGGTTGGAGAGCCTGCAGTTGTAGGGGGATTTAATGTTTGAAACTTTTTGTCTTGGATCTTTATGTTTTTGTTTCTCTTTTGTTGCATTTCTCCCACCAAGTGATAGATAAGTTGTGAAAAGAAAATGTAGTAGGAATGTTTTACTGAGTAGTAGGCAACCATCTGTGCTTTGGCCTTGGAGTTCTGGCTGTCACCTAATAGCTACTTCTGAAGAATGAATAACAGCTTGCTTTAAAGAAACTGATTATAGTAACTTACAGAATTATCTTTAAGAGCACCAGGTTGACCATGAAATTAAAAATAAAATAATGAAATATCTGTGCACACCCACGTAGTCATGAAGTAAAAATAGAACAAACGAATGTGCAGAGGCTTGGGATGTGTCTGAGTAAATAAAAAGCACAGCTGCTTCTTGAGCTGGAGCAAGAAGGCACCAAGCGACAGTGCCTGTGTCTTTTCTTATCGCCAATTCCACGCACCCTTCTCAGGCTCAACTCAGCTGCAGCTGGACTCCGGCAGAGTACATACGTCTGTTCACAATGAAAACTGAGACATGTTAAGACCAATAAACAGAAGCAAGGACAAAAGCTGTCACCTGAATGTTGACTCAGACTACGCAGTTTTACTTTTTCTGAGGAAAATGACAATTAAAAAAAAATTTAGCTATTTTTATTTGCAAGGCAGATCTGCAGAGAGAAGGAGAGACAGAGAGAAGAATGTCAGAGAGAAAGATACTTCACCCACTGGTTTACTCTCCAAATGACCTCAACGGCTAAAGCTGAGCTGACCCAAAGCCAGGAACCAGCAGCTTCTTTCAGGTCTCCCTTGGTACAGGGTCACAAGGCTTTGGGCCATCCTCCATTGCTTTCCCAGGCCACAAGCAGGGAGCTGGATCAAAAGTGGAGCAGCTGGGACATGAACCAGCACTCAGATGGGTTGCTGGCACTGGGAGGTAGGGAGGCTAGCTAGTTGAGCCAATGCACTCTCCCCAGGAAAATATCATTCATATGGTAGATCACATTTTGTGTCTCTTAGAAAAACAAACAAAGAAACAAACAAAAACTTTATAGGTAGATGCGCCAGTTATCAGTGCCTTGTCTGTGTGCCAGTTATAAAAGCCTTGTCTGTGATCTCCAAATTCACTTTTTTTTTTCTACTCTGTGATAACCAAGATGGAGCTTGTTAGATGCTGGAGGGATGCTGGTTTTCTTGGTTTGGGTACGTTCTTTTAGTTGAGCTCCTACAGAGTGCGTGGGTTTATTTCAGCAACCTTGTAGTGTTCAAGTGGCTCCTCTTCTGCTTCCCCAGCCTCCACTGTGACCACAGTCCCGGGGCAGCTAACAGCTCAAGTGTACCAGCTTGTCTCCTGGTGAATCAGTAGTTCTTGGCTCTGTCGCTTCTAAATGATGATCCAATGAGCACAGCTGTGTCCCCAGTTGGCTTTCCAGGATGTCAACAACCATCCAAGCAGGCAACTTCCAGTTCTTCCAATCTGGAAGAACGTTGTGAGCTTTTCCATCAACCAGTGGACTCCAATTCTAACTCCTTTGACAAAATCTGAGTTCCAGCTCTGCTGAGGGCTCCTGTCCTCAACGTCACGTTCCTTGAGTCCTCTTCGTCTAGCACTTGGGTGTCCTTTATACTTTCCCCACTTGCTTTTCTTCACCTTCTTGTGACTCCAATCCTCTATTTCCTTTGGAAAACTGATGAACTAATTTAATGAGAGAGTGAGAAAGAGAGTCCTACGTGTTGGTTCACTCCCTAAATGCTTAGAAAGTCAGGTTTTTCATGTGTGTAGCAGGGACCTAACCATTTGGACCATCACCTACTTTTCCAAGAGTGTACACTAGCAGAATGGGGAGCAGAACTGGAACTCAGCCAATCTGACGCAAGATGCCAGCATCACAAGCAGCATCTTAATCACTGCACCAAACCCTGCCTCTGCAACGTCTTTGTATTAAACATATCTGCTTTATATTACGGTGCGATTTCTGCCTTTTGAGTGGGATATAACTAATAGAACAGAGATGTAGGAACAAGCCGTGTTTGTTCTTAAAATGTTTTTATCTGGTGGGCAAATAAAATTTTTACAAGTGTAAACAGCCCAGGGATTGAGTAAACTTGGATGGGACTTAAAATGAAATTACTGAATCATTTTCTAGTTGTGAATGTGTTCTCTTTGGCGTGTGAGGCTACCTCTAGGGGTTTTTTGTTAACAATAACAGAGAGCACAGTGATACTGATTGTTCTCCGGTATTCATGGCCTCCTACAGAAAACAAGAGCATGGGAGAAAACCATCCTCATTTTGGGTATTCAGGGTGAATGTCTATTTTGAGTTCTGTTTCTATCCCAGCTGTTTCACAGATAGTCAGATTTATTCATATTACCTAGCTAAATTGTTATTTCTTCCTTCCTCCTCTCCTGCTCCAACTCTTTGTAGAAAGCAAACCAATCCCCCACAATGGGGAGGGCAGAGTGTTTTCCACAGCTCCCTCTCCACGCCAGCATCCAGCCAGATGCAGTCAGTCCTGAGGGATGCTGTTGTGTAGATGGAGGCTTCCTGGAGGCACTTTGTCTTCCCAGCTTGCTTCTTCCTATTTCCAGAGTCATCCCCCCCTTCAGAACCTTCTGTCTGTGGCACCTTGTCCAGAATAGGAGCTAGTTCATCCCCCAAATGGTCACCACGGCAAGGAGTCAGGAGTTTCATCCAGGTCTCCTATGTGGGTGGCAGATTCCTAAATGCATAGGCCCTTTCCTGCTGTTTTTCCCAGGGCATTAGCAGTGGGGCAGGATTGGAATTACAGCTGTAGGAACAGGAACTGGGCCCATATGGGATGCTGACATTGCAAGCAGTGGCTTTACCCGCTAAGCAAAGGGCTGCTTCTAGGGAATACTGATTTTTAAACCATTCCTGATGACAATTATTTATTGAGCTGGAGTTACTTGACGGCTTGCAATCCTGAAATATTTGGCAATCTAAGATCATCCTTTATTCACTGGTTCTGATTAGAGGACTTTCCTGTTGAAATTTTCTAACTAACCATCTCTTTCTCATCTGCTTTCTTTTTTCCTCAGTTTTGCTATTCCCCATTCAGTGAACCATTCCATGTTGAAGGATTCCTGAAATTCCTCTGTCCATTCTTGCCCATGTGTTTCAAAGGGCCGCAGGAGACAGAGGAAAAGTGGCAGTGTTGTGGGCTCCTCTAGATGGGTAACTGTACAAATCTTCCCTGAAATAAATTCTATATTCAGCAAATTCATTTTCTTCTACCATGCTCTTTGTATGTTTTTTGTTATGATTTAATTCATAATAGTGGTAATTAGGAGGATTTTTCCCCATGGCAAGTCATTGAATTATTAATGCATTCAGTTCTCATCAATTCAGCATAAGCTCAAACAGTAGGATACATGGCTGCTAATAAAATTTTGGCCATTTACTGGTTGACTGCTCTTTATCAACAAATTTAACTTAGCGGATAGAACATTTCATTGTGAAAAGAAAATGGATGCCACTCTTGTTAATACAGAGATTTATTTTAAATGTTATCTGAAACACTCTATAGATTATAATGAAATACACAAAAATGTTAGATGATGATGATGATGAAAAGGATAACATTAGTAATTGGGACTTTTCAGTAGGTATCCACTTGCTTCCTTATTGGAAAAGAAGTTTTGGTATTTTATTTTTCCATTCTTCTTCCTTTAGTAAGTGATTTTTAAAAATTTGATCCGGAAGTTATTTAAAAGTTCTTAATACTGGGGCTAATGCAGTGGGGTGGCAGGATGAGCCTCCTCCTGTGGCACTGGAATTCTGTATAGCATCAGTTCTAGTCCTGGCTGTTCCAATTCCAATCCAGCTTCTTGCTAGTGGCCTGGAAGGCAGCAAGACCCTGGACCCCTGAGCCTATGTTGGAGACTCAGAAAAAGCTTCTGGCTTTCAGCTTTGGACCAAACCAGCTGTGGCCAGCTGTTGGAGAGTGAACCAGCAGATGGAAGATCTCTCTGTGACTCTGATATTCAAGTAAAATAAATAACTATTCTTAGAAAGAAGTTCTTTTTTTAAAAGATTTATTTATTTTTATTGCAAAGTCAGATATACAGAGAGGAGGAGAAACAGAGAGGAAGATCCTCCGTCCGATGACCCACTCCCCAAGTGACCGCAACGGCTGGTACTGCACCAATCCGAAGCCAGGAGCCAGGAACTTCCTCTAGGTCTCCCATGCAGGTGTAGGGTCCCAAGGCTCTGGGCCATCCTCGGCTGCTCTCCCAGGCCACAAGCAGGGAGCTGGATGGGAAGCGGAGCTGTTGGGACCAGAACCAGTGTCCATATGGGATCCCGGTGCGTGGTTTCTCTCTTGCACCTGTTAGTCCAAGACATGGTGAGACCATATAAACTTTTGGATAGATGTTCTCAGCTTGTCGTGCCATGGACACAGCCTTATCTTTGGAAGAATGGAAGAAGACCTGTGCATTGTGAGTAAGCATCTGTGTATTCCACTGAGTACATCTTCTGTGCCTTTCAATTGTGCATTTTGATTAATAGTGTGTAAAAGGATCAAGAAATTTTGAGTGATAACTCATTGCCATAGCTGACGAGAAGAGAAAGCAAGAGAATTTGTACAAGACCAAACACTGGTTTGTGGTTCTTATTCCAAAATAGAACTTGATAGAAATTTTACAACTATTCATCTTCAAATTATTTCATCCAGTAAGTATTAAAACCACAATTGCCAATATAGTCTTCCATTTATCCATCTATTTTTCATCAGAAGCATTTTATATTTATTCTGTAACCTTGTTGTTTTAGGTATCTTTTAAAAAATGGTTGTCTTTTTTATTTAGTTTTTCATCTACTTGATAAGGCATACTGAAATATACTGAGAGAGAGAGAGAGAGAGAGAGAAATTGAGAGAGAGAGATAGACTATCTGTGGGTTCAGTTTCAAATGACTGCGATAGCCTGGGTTGTGTCAGGCTAAAGCCAGGAGCCCAGAACTCAAACTGAGACCAGCTCATGAGTGTCAGGGACTCTAGTGTTTGAGCCGTTACCTGCTGCTTCCTAGGATACGTATTAGTAGAAGTTGGGATCAGAAGTGGAGTTGGGACTCAAACCGAGTCACCATGGCTGGGATATGTATGCCCTAACGGGAATCTTGATCATTGCACTAAATACCGAACCCCTGGTATTTTCCTCAGGGTGACATTTTGAGCTCTTAACTGTGTGTGCTACATGTATATAACCTTCTACAGTTCTTCAATTCCTCTTCTGAGGGGTAGAGTTGATCAGGCAGTGTTTCACATGAACCCTGACCTTCTCCCCTACATGGTTTGGGAGACACTGCTCTCCCTAGCAGTTCTCCACAATTTGTTCTGACAGTGTCTGTCACTTTTCATCCAGCACAGTTTTCTAGAATGTTTCTGCTGGAGGTCATTGGACGGAGGTGGTTCTAATGCCTTCACTTCCTGTGCAAACAGAAGGAAACTTCAGCTCAGGGCTTCTCAGGCTTTTGATTGGCTCCTGGTTATATTTTCTTGATTATTCCACCAGGATAGGACAAACAAAGGTGACTCCTCAAACACAAACCAATCCCATCCTGGTTTTTTTGCTCTACTTCCAAACTGATTCTATGAAAGGTTTCCTTTCTCTCAACCACACTGGAGTAACCCCAAGCCACTTCCCATTTGGAACTGCTCAATTTGTGAACCACTCACTGCTTAACTAAACTCTCTAAATGCATCTTTTAGCGAATCAAACAAGGGAGAAGCCCTGCAATGTGACTTCCCTCTCCTACTTGCATTGTGTCCTCTGCCTACCATGTTGCTGTTTGTTTTTCTTGTCTGCTTCCTCTTTTACAGAAGGAGAACTCTTCTAGGAGGGGAACCCGGCTTTAATTGTTGTCTCTCTGTGCCTGATCCAGTGACTAAAAACCTTTTAATATTAATTGCTTAGTCAAATTTAATGAAATTTAACTGAGTAATTTGAGAGGTAGGGAGAGAGCATGAACAAAAGCAAGAGGAGGAAAAAGGAAAGGCACCTATCCCTTGGTTCATTCCTCGCATGCTTATGTTGGGTTGTGGCTGTGCTAAGCTGAAATCAGAAGTGTGGAACTCAAAAAGGTCTCCCATGTGGGTGGCAGGAGACCAGTCATGTAAGCTATCACCTGTTGCTTCCTGGGGTCTGCATGAAAGGAAACAGGAGTTGGGCACCAAAGGTTGGGCTGAAATCAAGCTACTCTGAAATAGGACGCAGGTGTAATTTTTTTTTAAGATTTAAAAAAAATCTTTATTGAAAAGGCAGATTTACATAGAAGGAGAGACAGAGAAAAAGATTTTCCATCTGCTGGTTCACTCACCAAATGGCTGCAATGGCTGGAGTTGAGCCGATCCAAAGCCAGGAGTTTCTTCCAGGTCTCCCATGCAGGTACAGGGTCCCAAGGCTTTGAAACATCTGCTCATTTCCCAGTCCATAAACAGGGAACTGGGTGGGAAGTGGAGCAGCTGAACATGAACTCTTGCCAATATGGGATCCTAATGTGCGCAAGGTGATGGTTTAGCCACTGAGCTGTTGTGCCGGGCCTGGAAACAGGTGTCTTAATGGCTAGGACAAATGCCTGTCTTGCCTGGTAGTTTAAGAGATGCCTTTGCTGCTTACTGATGGAATATAATTAATGGGAGGTGGGAGGAAGGTAGAGTAAGCCAAGTAATGAGTATGCAGAGGCAAGTGTGGGGAGAAGCCATGAAAGTGAGCATAACCATTGGTCACGTTAGAAGCAGCTCACTGACTCAACCTGCTTACCCTTCCCATTTTTTGGTTGATAATTTAGATGTGTTCATATCTGAAGCAAAGGTTTCTTGATCTTAGGAGACAAAGAAACAGACAGCATGCTTTAATGAGCTGTTCTCCTAAACTTTTTTTTTTCTCATGCAAAGGGACATTCAGTAACCCAATGCAAAAAAAGATACAAGATGTAATGCCTCATTCAAAGGTTTTGTTGCACTTTTTATTTGCAAGACATTGCAGAACCATGCACGTGAGCACTATACATGTCAGGAAGCACAGTTAGTGTGGATAAATACTCAAAAGTGTTTACTGAGAATTTTTTTTAAAGTCCCTTGAAATCCATGGATAATTCATTGACAGATGCTGGGTCAATGTACCTTGGCATGGACACAGTGCCTAGCTCACATATTGCTGTCTGTTCTTTTTTTTTTGCTGTTATTGTTGCCATGGCATTTAACACTGAGCTTTACTCCAACTGCAATCTATAAGTGATCAAAAAGAAACCTGTCCTCCAGGAACCTCTGGGGGCATCTTACAAAGCTCAATTACATAAGCACAGCAAAGCATACAACATAGGTGTTGCCTTCACCTCCTGTGGGATCTGCAAGTGATGTCACCATGGAACCACATGTTGCAGTGTCGTCCTTTGCACACACACACACACACACATACACACACAACCCTGAATATATTTTAGAATTTCATTGAAACTGCTAAGACATCTTTGAAATGAACTACAGAGAAGCAGGCGGCAGAGCTGCTGAGTTTCCCGTGAAAGGAAGGGGGCAAAGGGAGAGTGCAGCGGTAAGTGTCGCCCCAAGCTCTTGTTCTGTCTGCCTCTTTGGTGCTTGCAACTGTGTTCCTTTCAAAGATGCCCTGACACCTGGGAAGGGTCAAAGGGAGCGACTTCATCTTCCTGAAAGGAGAGTGTGTCTCACTCAGGTGCCTTAGAACCCCTGCTGACGGGTTTGCTGTCTGGCCCAGGTCTGATTGTTCATCAGTCAACTCACCTTTGGCTTGTACAGCAGTCAACCAGTCTGAAACCACTGAGGTCCCCAGGACTGGAGGTTGCGTTTACAGAAGTAGTTACTGTTGTTGTATGTGGAGGTGCAGGTATATTTTTAATTTCTCGCTCCTCAGAGGGTGATTTTCAAGGTATCTGGAAAATTTGTCACTGTCACTCTTGGAAGTTGTTTGTCGCATCAGCTGGTGAGTCCAGTTTTAGCTCATCTAATAACTGAAGCTTTCATCTCTTTGACCTTAGAAGAGAGCAATGATTCCCACCTTGCTGAAGTGTCCCAGGAACTAAAATATAGAGTAAACCAAGGGCATTTAATGCGAGTGCCCTAGGTGACACCTTCGGGATTTCCTTTAGGGTCTCTGAAGTCCATCAGAAAGCGCACTTAAGGGCCAGTCTGGGGGGCAGCTCTCACATGCAGGTGCTCTGTGACAAGATGGAAGTGGAATCCTGGCCCTTACTGGGTATAGCCAGCAAGTTACAGCCATTCTTGTCTGACTAGTACATTTTCTTTTTCTGTAAAGAGTTACAGCTTGTTATTCGAGTATGAGCTTTATCTTCATTTCAGTGCACCATGTGCTAAGAATAATATGCATTCATTTTATATTGGTTGATGATTGACATATTGACCGATCAAGGTATTGGTGAGCTGTGCTCATATGATGGACAAGTTCACATGTTTTAAGTGGAAGCAGGGCTTTGAGTGGTTGGCAGGCAGTACTTGGGTTCCTGCCACCCACATGGGAGACCTGGGTTGGATTTTGGCTTTGGACTGGCTCAGCCCACAGCTGTTGATAGCATTTGAGCAGGAAACAAAGGAATGGAGTGTTTTTCCCATTGTCCGGCTCAGTCTCTCTGATCTTTCAAATGAATAAAAATAAATACACAATTAAAAATTACTCAGTGAGAGTTACAGGGCATAGACAATCCCAATTTGTTTCTGGGCCAGCTGTAAAACTGGATTGAGTACAGACAGGCCTGGGTGGGAAAAATATGCCAGAAATGAGGCATAATAAGTGGAGTATCCTGAGAACAGGGCAAACATCTCCTCTTGATCTGATCCGGAGTGGTGCAAGGCTGGACACACAGCCTGAGTCTCAACTTTCCCATCCCGGACTCCTCGTGGCTGAGCCGAAAGACAGACCTCCACAGCAACCTTCAGGCCCCAGGAGATTCACTGCCAGGAACGTGGACGCTCCTCCCAGCCTCTCAGCCTGTGGACTGGTTACTGTGCTCGTTGCATCGTTCTTGCCTTATTCTGATCCCAGTGCTGGCTGATGCTACCTCTTTGCTGTGCCTAATGCATTTTATTAGGCACTCTGTCCTCTAGCTGCCTTCAAGGGGCCATAATCCATTTTGCTACTTATTTTCCTCTGTAAGATCAGCCTGACATTCAAAATGAAGATCGTTCTTGGTCTTGATGAGCGTGATCATGGCATGTCCTGTGACCTAATAATTGTAAACTCATAGTGGGTGTGACACACCAATGACATTTTATAAGAAAGTAACGAAAACAGAGCTCATTATACAAATTTGTTAATTTCTGTGTGGTGTTATATATTAAACTTCTTTAAGTAAAAAGTTCTCATAACAGTGAACTCATCCAAAACTGAGTATTCAAGAAGCAAAAATATGACCTCTTCCGAGTAAGCTGATGACCAAGGGGTGATTTGTTTAGACTGCGAAACGCTTCCGAGTTTCAAGCCATCACTGTTTTTACACAGGCATCTTTTCCCAAAACACAAGTGTTAGTGGTCAGCTACTCTTACCCTTCTGGCTAATTGTGGAAGAGAAACCAACAGGAAATCCCAGAGCTCAGGACTTCTGTGCCAGCTCTGTTCAGACCACACTGCAGCAAAGGCTGGATGACCTGGAAGAGCTGTCAAGAGTGAGCAGATGTGGTAAACTGACTGGGGGAGGGAGGCTGGGTGTGTAGTCACTGGGAGAGGACTTAGGGGTTGTCACCAGCTAGGCTCAGGAATTGCCTGCCCCCTGCAGTGGGGGCAGCTGGGTAGGGAATTTGGCCCAGGGAGGGAAGGGAGAATACAGTGGTCCACTTGGTGTCAGGTCAGAGCGAAGCTGGCATTTTAGGGAGTTATCTCAGGAAGTTACTGGGACCACACAGACAGGCTGAACACAGAGAAAGGGGAGGGCATGGCAGGGTGCTTGAGGGGATTGTGGGCTATTGTATATGCTCCATGGTACTTATTCCTAAGATTAAGAAGACCACTATGGACTAGGTTGTCAAGATCACTCCAAAAATAAAGCAAAGTAAGCCATCAGAGAGAGAGAGAGAGATTGAAAACTATATTCATCAATGCCTTCTAAAATTATGCTTATCATTACAGTCAACTGATTTGAGTAGACTTACCAACCCCCCCCCCAAAAAAAAAAACCTACAGAGCACTCTGCTATGTAGAATGAGATAAATCCCTTCGTTGCCTAACATTATTATTATAGACATTAGAAGTAGAATTAATATGTTAAAAACATTTAAATTCTATATTCTGTGAAATAGATAATAATATTATTTAATTTTTTCTTGAGCACACTAGCATATCGAAATGCAGGTGATGTTTAGTGAATAATATTTATTGTCAAATTTCTTTTTTTTGAAAATATTCATGTATTCATTTTGGATGTGAGAGTTACAGAGAGCAAGAGAGAGCAAGAGAGAGCAAGAGAGATGTCTTCTATCTGGTGGTTCACTCCTTAGATGACCACAACAGCCAGTACTGGATCAGGCCAATGCTAAGAGGCAGGAGCTTTATCCAGGCCTCCCACAGGGGTGGCAGGGACCCAAATACTTAAGCCATCTTGAACTACTTTTTCCAAGCCATTAGTAGGGAAATGGGTTGGCAGTAGAGGAGCTGAGACATGAACTGAAGCCCATGCTAATGCCAGTATATCAAGCAGAGGTTCTATCTGCTACACCAAAGGCCTGCCCTTCTTCAAATTTCAGAGTATGTTCTGAGAAAACGGATGCCTAGAGAAACAAAGACAAATGGCTCCTAATCACATGTTTATTAGCTTAAATCATGCCCAGGTTAAGCTCAAGGTCAAATCATGTAGCTTGTCCCGGCTGCTCTACTTTCAGTGTAGCTCCATGCAACAGAGTGGGAAAGCAGCTGGAGACGGTCCCAGAGTTTGTGCCTGTACACCTACAAGGGAGACTTGGAAGAACTTCCTGATTCCTGGCTGCTGCCTGGCCCTGCCGTGGCCAAGGAGGTCACTTTGGGAGCAAACCAGTGGTTGGAAGATCTCTCCATCTCTTCCTGGTTTAAAAGGAGAGAGTGCGTTATTTTAACCAGGTTTGGCCTAGTTTCTCTCTCTTTTCCTGGTTCGCCAATTGACACTTTCCCCTCATGTGCTCTGTGCATCCCAGCTTCCTGCAGATGCCAGATTTGGGGCCAATGACCCTGAGCTGTGACCTCCATGCTGAAAGCCCAAGTGACTATTTTCCTCCCCAAGAAATTCCTCTGAATGATTTTAGTTAAAGTAATGAAAAGCTGACTAACTCAACTTTTAAAATTAACCTAATTGTATGAAAAAACACACACCTTGCTAGACTCTGGAAAACAGAAGGCATTACTCCAAATATTTCTATGGAAGTAAAGGAAATATTTGAATGAAACATTTGTAAGTATTGACATTTTCTTAGCCTAAAAGTGCTTAGGTTAGCACCTCACATGTATTTAGCAATATAGAAGAAATCCTCAGGGGCCCAAAGTGATGGATCCAGGATCTCATAGGGGCACAAGTTTGTGTCTCAGCTGCTCCAGTTCCCATCCAGCTCCCTGCTTATGGCCTGGGAAAATAGCACAGGATGAAAATAGCATAAGTCTTGGAACCCTGTGCCCACGTGGGAGACCTGGAGGAAGCTCCTGGCTCCTGGGTTCGAATCAACTCTGCTCTGGTCGCTGCTGCCACTTGGGGAGTGAACCAGTCAATGGATGGAGGATCTTTCTCTCTGTCTCTCCATTTCTCTGTAAATCTGACTTTCCAATAAAAAGAAACAAATCATAAAAAAAAAAAAAGAGTGGAGCGAAATCTTCAGCAGTCACCTCAGTGTCAGCTTCTGAATCATTGTCTATCAATCCCATCTAAAGCCAGTTACCATTTTTTCCAAGTTTTAAATACAATTGGAAGTCAGTGTATTATACTAATATAAGATTTAATATAGAATTTAGGTGAACTGACTTGAACCGAAATCTCATTTTTTCAGCTCTCTTCATTTTTAAAGTCACTAATTTACTTACCAGGAAAATATGGGTTATGTCTTAGGTCTGAAACAATTATGAGAAGTTTGTTAAAGGGATATGCTGTAAACAGAATCTATATTTATTCCTGCTTATACTATCAAATATGATACAATTCTAGTGAGAGAAATTCTGGTCTTTGAGTTTGAATTTTGGTTTTGGGTCTCTATTGACTAGTTTGATGCTTGAGGCAAGTACCTATGATTCCGAATTTCCACTGATCCTTTGTAAAATCAGTAGATTGACTGCATTGTATATGAGTGATCCCGGGTATTGAATGGGATTTCATAAATGTCAACTAACCTGAAATCCAATTTATACTGAAATATTCATGTAAGATACATGTTAACTCTATTAACTAGGATCCTAACAGAAATGTTTCATGAATCTGTACCTCAGATACTAACTTGTGCCCTTAGTAGTTGGATTTCTATGAAAGTCTAGAGGGTGGGAAATGTAATGCAGCAAAGAATAGTACAGCATTGATGACTTCTGATAGCATAGCCTTTTTGTCATTACCTGGTATTAGCTAGATGAATTATGTAATTTCAGAATAAACTTGAACTCTATGAATCCCATCGTGGTGAAAGTGTTCGAAATGCCACTTGACCTCTTGCCTGCTGGGGATAAGGCTATAGATGATAACTTCTCCAGGAAAGCTTTGTGTCCAATTAGGTATTTATTATCACAGGTGACAAAGAGATGTAAAAAATAAGACATAAAATAAATGAACATGTAATAAACAGATATTAAATCTTGTTTGAAGATAAGCATATACGCTCTGAAAATAAAGCATAATAATTATCATATTTAAAAAGAATTGAATATGAAAATACTAATACATGTTTCACATGGAAGTATAGATAGCCACATATCTGCCAGAGTTTTGAATGAGAAAATAGTATATTTTAGCTTATTTATTTGTGGCTGACTTGTTATGACGTGAGGTCAAGTACACTTAACAGAAGTCTTGCATGTCTGCATAGGGCTCCTTTTCTTCCTGCAAGGACAATTATTCTGATTTGGGAATTACTAAATTTTTGATTGACACAGTGTGCTGTTATTGTCATGGTTTCTAGCTAAATATCCACGTACACATTAGACATTTTAATTTATAGGATATTAGTTTTAAAATACAATTCAGGAAGTATTTTGTGCACTTATTTCTTCTTATTTGGAAAACTGAACTTGCTTCACAAGGAATGATAGATAACTTGTATTAAAAATAATGCGAGATGAATCAATAAAATATCTTTCAAATAGTAAGTTAAATTTCATCTACAATTAATTTTTAGATTAGTTATCCAAAGCAATATCTTCCTTCTTTATCACAATGGCCATCACCTCGCTTTCTTACATGGCTGAAGAGCAGTGTCCATATTACAGAGCCCACAGCATTCAGTGTTCCCATTTGGCCATAAAGAGCTAAACAATAAAACAGTTATGAATGCATATTAAATAACAAGTAATATCAATGTATTAGGATAAAAATGACTATTTAACAATGAAAGAATCCTAAGAACTTTTTTGTGTGTGAGGAACAGAATTAAAAGTACATTCTATGAAGAAGATCCTTTGTCTCTTAAGTCTATATTTGTACTCACGTATCTATATTTGTATCCACATAATAGGCTTTTGACTATTGAGCAATTTTTTGAGAACAGTGCTTAGCTGGGATTACAAGGCTATAATGTGGTAAGATTTCTGTTGAAGCCAAAATGTTCTGTCTTTGTACCCATTGTTCTTTTTGTTTAGTCAGAGAAAGTTAGAATGACACAGATTTAGAGTTGCTTTTTAACCATTGGATTAGTCAGGTTTTAAAAACAGATGTCTGAATTAAAAAAAAAAAAAACAGAGTGCTGTTCATCAAGTGGATTCTTGCTTTGTGTAAAAAATTTACCTATTCAATAATTTATTGCTTATACTCATGAACATTTATACTTTCCAAATTACTGTATTTGTGCTATTTTGAAAAAGAACAATATCATATTCTTGAGTCACTGCTAGTATTTGAATAACGGAGTTCAGTCAATTAGCAGAATGCTTTGTTACCCAAACTGTGAAAGATTTAACTTTCTGTTTCTTTGTTTATTTTAATAAGTTTTTATGAACTAAAACCCCCCAACTATTCTCTAAGTTTTAAAAAAGAACTTTCTTAGCACTTAAAGCAAAATATGAATTACCACTGAACAAATACTCTTTGGCAGTTCTGACTTTTGACTTATGCAGGATGTGCAGATATGACAGGCAGTCTTGAGTGTGTCTGACTGGAACTCCTCCCCCTTTCCTCTCTACACCAGTCTCTACTTTTTTCAGGAAACCCCGTCTGCCTGGAGATGGGCATTCCAATTCCATTTGAATTTTGGAGCTCTCCCATATTGAGATTGCTACAAGAGAACAAATTAACATAAAAAATCTGGAGGCTATCCTGTTAGCCTATCAGTGAATGCCTACTAATGAAGATAGGCAACACAGATTAAAGGAAGCCAAGAAATGGGGTGAGATCTGCTTCTAGCATTTTTGCAGCCGATGGTAGGCAGTTTTAAGCAAGCCAATAAGTACCATGTTTGATCCTCTTTTATTTGCTAGTAGTTTTGCATGAGTTTGTTAATTTAGATTTGCTCCCTGCAGCTGAAAGCATACTGGTTGATACAGTTGATAGTTATTATTGAAATTTCAGAATTTCAACATCACTGCCAACAACTCTGAAAATTTTATGGTAACATACCATATCTTTTAAGACCTTAAATATGTTTTTCTGTAACAGTGACTCCTCAATGACAACCTTGTTCAATTAGATGCATGAATACTTTAGGTGAGAATGGCCAAATGATGTGAGTTAAGCATCAACTGAGTTCTACAAACATTTATAGCTAAATTTATGTGACATTCTCTGTCAAAGTGGAATCAGTCTATTGTTTGTACTCACTAGTACAAAAAAATATATACTCCTATAAAGAGGCCGAAGCTATTGATAAAACACTTCCTTATTTTCTCCTTTAAGATGGTGCAATTTAGAGGCTCACTTCTGTAATTCTGCTTGAAGTCCTAGTCTTTCTTCTCCTCTCCTCAACTTCTCTAACTGTTTTGGGTAGCCCACTCTATGTAAGCAAAACTATAGACACATGGACACAAGGGCATGATGCTAGACACAAGGACACAGGAGTGGACAGTCACTGGAATTCCTTTTTCTCATTGGACTGATATAGGAAAGAAGTACATAAATGTTCCAGAGTTTTCCAAGTTGGGCATGCATTCATTCTCCAGGCAACCTATGACCATGTAGAACATGAAAACACCAGTTGCATTATTGACAGGTTAAGGATGTTGTATTGGGTGCTAAGATACAGTGGTGAAGCCACTAATTGTGAAGCCTGCACACTGTATCAGAGTTTCATTCATGTTGTGTAGGGTGTGGGGTTCTGGGCCATGCTTTTACAGGTTCTTCACATATGCATGAAAGAATTCAAAGGTGAATGCATAGGAATATTCAGGAAAACAGAATTAATTTAGAGCAAAGCAAAAGTGAAATTCTAGGACCAAGTAGGAGAGAAAGAGAGAGAGAGAGAGAGAGAGAGAGAGAGAGAGAGAGAGAGAGAGAGAGAGAGATGCCTTTAGCAAAGCAGTAGCACCTCAATGATGTTAGGCCTTCCCTTCACATGTCATCTAAAGAACAGGAGTGATATCTGGAGTGGAGCTTGGGGTGGGGCTTGGGGTGAGTTCCACCCACTTAAGTGGCTTTTTCTGTTTTTAGAAGTATTGAAAGCGTCCTAGTGCTAGGTGCACGATGGCTGTGTGAGTACCACTCCCATGATAATTCTATTATAGTTATGTTATAATGACCTAAAGGTCATTGGTGGGATACATCTCACAGTCATTTTGGATATTTCTAGAGAGTGTTGATTTTACATTCACAAGATTGTAGAATTTAGAATTTCTCCTACAGGTAAAAGGTGGGATGGGAGTGGTTGGTAGGTGTGTGGGAGCCAGATCTGCAGGGTACCCAGAAAGGGTAGTTGGGATTATATGTAAGAGAGCTGGGACAGGCTCTACCGCAGCTGGTTTATTACAGCTGTCTAGCTTCCAGACAATTGCAGTTGTCAAACTATAAATTGTCTGGAGCTGTCAATGGCCCCCATGGGTGGGCTGCTGTTCTGGACTGTCAGTACCAGCTGCCTGTCACACAGGTTAGCAGGGAGGTTGCATTGGGGCTTGTCAGACCTAGGCTCCTTTGCATAATTATCTGCATTCCTACAACACAGACTCCTCCACGTTCAGTCCAGCTTTCTGCTCTTGCTTCCACAGAAGCAGCAGATAATGACTTAGAGGCTTGGGCCCTGCCAGCTACCTGTAACACCTGCATGGAGTTAGTTATGGGTTCCTGTCTGCAGCCTGGTCCATTCCTAGCTATTGCAGTTGTTTGTTGAGTGAACCAGCCAATGGAAGCTCTGTCTCTTTCTGTTGGTTTGCCTTTCGAGTAGATGAAAATAAGAAGAAAAGAAAAGAATAAAGCCACATTTTTTAGAACTCTTTTTCATTTTTTAAACTTAAAAAAAAAACTGGAATGGAGTTTCAGTCCTGTTTTACCACCCTGTGGAATCATGTGCCAATGGCACCATTAACACTGACACTAGTCCTATTATCTACCTAATAAATTCTGTAAACATCGAAAACTCCTAGATCCAGAGAGGTGGCATCACTTGGCAATGAGGATTGATGACAAGGGTTTATCCAAGGTGCTCTGAAAGAAGGACTGTGCAAGTTGACCAGAAAAGGGGAGAAGTCTAACTTCTTTTTATTATTATTCTCATGTAAGAGATTTTAGTAGTGCTGCCTGCTTTCCATGAATTTGTAGTACTTACAAAAATAATTTCTCCCTCTTATTTTAGGTAACTTGCAATGTAATTTATGCTGCTACAAACACATCGACACTTCTTTTCATAGGAGATCTGATGCTGTAAATTTTTCCCCTTATTAGATGCATATACTGTTTCTAGGAATGGATGTAGAGCTTGACCTATATTGCTTAAAAACAACAGACTGTTGTCATGGTAGTCACGCTCATCAATTTCCTTGAGAGAGAACACAGCATTTCCATGAGGGTGAAAGGGGATTAATTCCTTAATAAAGATTTCCCTTGAAAAGGATATTCTCACCATAGTCTTTGCGTGAGGATTCTAGCCCTTGATTAGATTTGTACAAATTGACCCTTATTTAATTCAGAGCTTAAAAGTATTTAAATTGCTTTGGTTACTTTAGGGCTTCTGAAAATACTACGTATGCTAATACAGACAAGGTCTAATGGGGGTAATATGTAGCATTAACTAAAGTGATGAAATCATTATCTGTTCCTCCCATGGAAAGTTTTTTTATTTAAAAAATGGTTTATTTGTGTTAATCTATAGGAAAGACAGAGAGAGAGAGAGAGAGAGAAAGGGAGAGAGAGAGAGAGAGAGAGAGAGAGAGAGAGAGAGAGAGAGAGAGAGAAGAGAGAGAAAGAAAGAGAGGTCATGCATCTGTTGATTCTCTACCCAAACTCTTGCAATGGCCAAAGCGGGGCTGGGTCATACCCACGAGCCCAGGAGCCCATCTGGATCTTCTACATGGATGACAAGGATGCAAGCACTTGAACTTTCATCTGCTACATCCTACGGTCCATTACCAGGATGCTGGGTCAGAGGCGGTGATGCCAGGACTCCAACTGGTACTCCAATACGGATGCGGGTGCCCTAAGTGGCATTGTAATCTGTGATGTCCTGCTATCACTCATTCCACTTATGGAATTTCTTAATACCAGTGTTCTACACAAAAATGTAATGTGAAATTAGTTGCAATCTAGATATGAGAATTTTCTTTGAAAAAATAATTTCCTTGACTCCCCTGCCAACAATCGTGCCTGGAAGAGTCCTTGGATCTTATGAAAATTTTGAGGATCTTTCTCAAAGTGATAACTGCAGTTTCTTAAATATAGCAGGTTGAAGGAGCTAGAAATAAGAAGGATAAACAAATGAATAGTAGAAAGCCAGGTAATATCTACATCTTTGGCTCTTTCTCCGAACCCCTAGGGATTTTGATTTTGATTAGTATTGATGAACACTCATACCCATTATGAGCACCGGTTGTGGCCGGACAAATCCTGAGCTAGGTCCTCTTCGCTTTTATTTTTGCATATGTTGCTTTTTCAGAAAAGATTTATTTCTTTTTATTGGAAAGAGATTTGCAGAGGGAAGGGAAAACAGAAGAAAAGAACTTCCATCCAACGTTTCATTTCCCAAATGGCCTCAATGGCCAGAGCTGAGCCGAGCCAAAGCTAGGGGACAAGAGATTATTCTGGATCTGCCACACAGATGAAGGGGCCTATGGCATTGGACCATCTTCTACTGCTTTTCAAGGCCACAAGAAGGCAGTTGGATTGGAAATGAAGCAGCTAGGATGTGAACCAGCACATGCAGGGGATGCCAAGGTAAAGCAATCACCAGTTGAGTCAATGCATAGACATTTGTGTATGCTGTTTTTGTTTCTGAAAAACTCTGCCTCTCTGCCTCGCTTTTCAGTGGTCTCATCTTGTACCCTCTCCAGTGATCAGCTATGATGCTAATCCCTCCAGTATATTTTCCCAGAAGATTGGGGTAAGTGTTTCTTTTGGGCACTCCCCAAGCATTCTTTGCTTACATTCTTTATAACTAAGATTCTGGATGCAAACTGACAAATGTTTTCTGAGTCTCTAACTAACGCCTAAGCTCCTTTGGCAAATGACTTTCCTTGTTCACTTTTGTCTACCCAGGACTTAGCATCCTAAAATCTGGCACACAGTAGCTGTCCAGGTAGATTTCCATTGATTTGTCCTAGACTACACGGCCAACAGGTGGCAGATTTGGATTCGAATGCAGAACTGTGCTGTGATGAAAAAAAAATCCCCTCTTCACTGACACAGGTGTTCAAACGCAACTTTTAAAATCCAGTCTTGAAAGTATTTGCATAGTTCACATTTACACCCTTTGTTCAAGAAAGACCCACAATGGAAGTAAATCATTAGGGATTTTTCCACTGAAGTGTGACAGAAGTTGGCACTACATGTGGTATTTCTACCACAGGGTGGCTTTGGCCCAGGAACAGGCCCCGACGTGATTTTCATGTGAAGGAACAATAAGAATAGCCACGGATCAACCATGCGGAATGAATATATCACGGATGAGCTGCACAAATTCGCCTTCTTTCAACCTAACAAAGTCATTTCATAAAAGGTACATAAATATGGTGACTGGTTCAATTATGTGTGCAGAGATGAACTGATTTGAAGGTTTGTAAAATGCATTTGAAATCTTTTCACTTGAGTTAAGTGAATTTTAACTTAATTTTCATTATGCGCTCTAGTTTCTAATGTATCGGAGCTACAGGACAATGGGTCTTTCAGTTTCAGCTAGGTTGATGAATTATGCAAGAGTTTCTAATTTTTTTTTCTCTTCTTAATCATTTTGATGTTCAACTTTCGGATTGCAGTGGCATCAAGGGGTTGCTGCAGCTGGGGGAAGAAGAACAGAGAACTTGACAATGGTTCCCACAGCTGTGCAGACGGCCTGCTATTCTCATCAACAGCTCCTGCAGCTGGGCCAAATGCATTTCATGGTCTCTGGTGATTCAGGTGGCACAGGCTGAATGCATAATGGATTCATTATTATTGTTCACCCATTTGAATGCATTGGTTGGAGACCTTAATTGCCAAGTTTCTACCTCAAGAGAAAAGAGATTATTGAGCACATGCTGACTTTTTCTTTTTTTCTTATTTATCTGAGAGACAAAGAGACACACAGAGGCAGGCAAAAAATGAGAGCTCCCACACTCCAGTTCATTCCCCGACACCCAAATATTTATTATGGTCAGATTTAGGGGGAGTCAAAGTTGGGAGCTCAATACAGGTGTCCCAGGTAGGTGACAAGAACCTAATTACTTGAACCATCAGGGCTGCCTCCTCCAGCTTGCATTAACAGAGAGATGGGATCAAGAATCCAAACCAGGAGTCAGACTTATGACTCTGATATGGGGCGCAGGTGTCCCAACTGGTACCTTGAAAGCTAAGTTCAATGCCAAGCACACAGCAATAGTGTTAACGTTGTGACACTGAGAGATTCCACCTCAAAGAAATCAGTATTTCTGACTTCTTTTGGAAAATCAGGTGATTTGAAGCAAATGCCCATGGAGAATAATACCCTGAAATGGAGGGTTGCTGCCTGTCACTTATAACTTGTTCTCAACCGCTCTACCCACAGGTGTTTTCTTTCATTTTACCTCCATGGCCTTAGTGCGATGTTCTTGACAGCTGGACCAAACAGAAATAGTCCTGGTTCATATAACTCATGATCATCCATCGAATAGGTCAAACAAAACTATTTTTCAGATCTTATCAAGTTCTTTCACCTTCATTAAGTTCTGGAGAATGTCTTGCTTATTAAACGTACGGTTGAATGCAGGGATTTTTGTCCAACATTATTTGGTCTGTGACTTAATTTTAGCACAGTGAGATTGTGTTTCACATCTCTGAAACTCTGGAGATCCTGTCATCTGCTTTCATGAAACCTATGACGTTTTGTAGCATGTTACGAGTCGGATTCCAAGAAACCAGTAGCAGCACTGTGGGTTTGGGGAGTGAGGATTGCAACCTACTCAATAAAATAGAGGTGGAAGAATCAAATACTTCTAAGCTATTCATTTAGAGCTATGTTAGTTAAATGAAGACCAGAGACCTTTCATAAAAATTAAAGAAAGCATAAATCCTTAGCTGTATTCTTGTGTGGTGCTCTATGAGTGAAGACTTTCCATCTTACCGGATAAGGAAGGTTCATTTGTTCTGTTGTTGAGCAAGAAGTAGATTGTTGCTTTCCTCAACAAATTAACTAAATCCATTAGACCTTAAACTTGGAAAACATCATATTCTAATGCGAGAATGACCATCGTGTTCTTCCTCTGTTCCCTCAGTCATTTGTCCTTTGCCCTGCATGGTGGCCTTTGGAAGGCGTCACAATTTCATGGCTTCTGTAAAGTCAGGCAGAAACAAAGATTTGGCTGAGTTCTATCACCAACGTTCCTGGTTCTACTTGTCACACAAAATTCCAGCTTAGGTATATCTCCCCAGTTTGATCTAAATGGCTTACTTGTGAGGCTGGATGGCCAACGGCATAAATGAGAGGCAGGGATTTGTTAGAGGGACTAAGATGCTGCTTTGTGATACCTGCAGCCATTATTGGAGGGCCTGGGTTTGAGAACCAGCTTTGCTTTTTACTTTTTCTAAGATTTATTTATTTTTATTGGAAAGTCAGATTTACACAGAGGAGCAGAGACAACAAGGAAGATCTTCTGTCTGCTGATTCACTTCCCAAGCGGTTGCAACGGCCGGAGCTGAGCCAAGTTGAAGCCTGGAGCTTGGAGCCTCTTCCAGGTCTCCCATGCAGGTGCAGGGTCCCAAGGCTTTCAGCCATCCTAGACTACTTTCCCAGTTCAAAGGCAGGGAGCTGGATAGGAAGCGGGGCCACCGGGATTAGAGCCGGTGCCCATATGGGATCTTGGCGCTCACAAGGCGAGGACTTTAACCAATTAGGCTATTGTGCCAGACTCAGCAGCTTTGCTCTTGATCACAGCTTACTGCTCATATACTCAAGTGACTGAATAATGGCTGAAAGAATCAGGTCTCTACCACTCATGTGGAGACTAAGAAGTCTCTACTGGATAAAGGCTTTAGTTTTGCTCAGCTCTGGCCATTGCAGCAAAGGAGCGAACCAACAAATGAAAGTTCACCCTCTCTATCTCTCCTTGTCTCTGTTATTCTGCATCAAAAAATAGTTATCACTCTTGAAATCCACTGATTCATGTTGTTTTTCTCCCCCAAACTGTTTTGCAATATGTATCTAAGATCTTGAGGTTCCTGCAACCAATACCTTCTTCTTTAAGTGTGTCTCCTCAGTGAAAGTTTCACTGTTAGTAACACTCTTACTTTCCCCCTACAGCTATGGTGACTTTTTACATCCTCTGATAAGCTTTGCATTCACAAATAAGTAGCTTGCCCCTGAAGTTGTCTCTGAGTGGAATCAACGGCTCTTCTTTGCATTCTGTGTCTCTCTCTCCCCTCCACCCAAGACTACTGTATCTGAGATTGCTAAGGAGTTGTATGCTGCCATCCTCAGCAGGTCCCCCCTAATTCTGCCCTCATCTTTCAGCAGGGTTGAACTCTCGAAACTTTTATTGTCTTGTGTGACACTGCTGCCACCTAGGTCTTCTTCTTTCCTTGCAAAATTTCTTTCATAGAATTCTCTTGCTTTATCACTTAAGTAAAATAAAACTCGTGACTCAGAACCTCTTGTACGTTTCCTCATCCCTGAGTGTCATACAGCTGGAGACATCCTCCAGTGCTACCAGATTTCCTCGGAGTGGATCTTTCTTTCTTGCTGCACTCCCTTATACCCGAGTCCTGAATCCCCATGCTTCATTTACATAGGCTGAGTGTATTTGGACTTGCTTCTTTTACCGAAGCCTGATACCACTTTTTCATTCTTTCGTCATGGTGGAAAACACTTTGATAGTTGTAAAACTCCAAACTAAAACTTTTCCATCATTGTGATTTTTAAAAAAGATATTTATTTATTTGAGGATCAAAGGCAGAGAGATTGATAATGAATTTTGATTTGTTGATCCACTCCCAAAATGTCTACAATGGCTAGGGTTGGGCTGAGACCATGGCCAGGTTACCTATGTGAGTGTCAGGATCTGATCTCTTGAGTCATCATCATCTGTTACCATCCAAGATGTTCACTATCAGAGAGCTGTGTCAAGAGCAGATACAAAACTTGAGCCCAGGCAGTCCTGTGTGGGATACGGGTAACTTCAATTATGTGTGAATCAGTAGCCCAAAAACCAAACCCTTAATTCCAGGAAGATGGAGTTGTATGGAGGTCGCTGGTCCACTGCTCCAGACTCAGCTGTCCATCCCACCTGCTGCCTTCTTGGGATAGTCACCCAAATCTTCTACCAAGGCAACAGAATCCATCACATCAGGATCTGATCTTCAGTTGTTTTCATTTCCCCTGAAGGAAGACATTTTAAAAAGATTTATTTATTTATCTAAAACGGAGAGAGAGAGAGAGATATCTCATATTCTCTGGTTCACTGTTTTTCAAAACAAAGAAACCACCCCCTCAAAAAATAAAATGCCCTCTGAGTAGAGATTACACATAGCTTACACATAGCTGCCAATCGCAAGCAATTTATTGCTCGAAACATAATTTTTTTGTGTGTTGTAGGAATGGAAAGCACTTGCCCTTTCTTTAATGGAGATTTTTAGGAAAAGAAAAAGAAAATTCTCATTTATGGGATGTTGATGATGTATCAGGATGACATCAGATACTTTCATCTACTTTTCACGACAGTCTTTGGAGCTAGAGGTGTTTGCCTCCGTTTTTGCCAATGGGAGTACTGCAGCTCCCAGGAACTGATGCACTTTACCCGTCAGCAGTTTGGCTTGGACCTCAGGATTCTCTGCTGTGCATCTGTCTCCTGTGTGACACTGGCTCTTAGGCAAGGGTTCATTGTCAGCAAAGAATAATAATATCCCAGAAAATGAGCTATCACATTCCATCTTCTTGATGATACTATTTTAGGCCCAACCTTCTTCTTATCATTATTTGACCTGATGGCACATTCTGTCTGTGCCATGATTCTCAGCTCACCCTTTATAGTTCCTGTCTAGTTTTCTTCTAGGATTGTGAAGTTCATGAGAATGGAATATCCATGATGTGATACAAAGAACACATAGATGGACTAAATAGAAGTCGCTATTAAAAATTATTACATAATTTTACCCATAGCAATGTGGATTTTTATTGCCAAAAGGGAAATGCACAAATCTATTTTTTTCCTGCCTATTTCATCCTGCTACAAAAATCACTCTTTGGTTATTTTTAATTACTGTATGTTTTGTGGTTACTAAGGCTTTCAAAAGTCTCAGATTCTTTTCGGCTGACAAAGTACAATGTTGTCTAGTTTTTCTACAAGAAAGAATGAAATTTATTGCCCAAATATGAGAATTTTGCAAGCAAGGTCAGTTGTAAAAATTGAATATATTCAGGTCAGACCAGGTACTAACATGAAGTTTAATTGTTTTCTTGTCATTTCAAGGCAAGATAGCTGATATTTCAGTAGTGGAAAACTACATTTAGTTATTTTTGAAAATATGTCTGATTACCAATTACTATTCTAGCTGTCTATGTCATATTAAATAATACTGAACTTTCAAATTCTCAAGCAACAACTAAATATGCTACTTCATTAGCACATAATCACGACTCACTGTATTCCACTCATCTATAATGAGAGTGAATGGGCATTGAACTTTTCTTAGGCAAACAAATGAAACACATGAAAACTACAGCATGTGCGTTTCAACAAGGGTTGGAGTGAAGGGATCCCATTATTAAAACAAATCACAATCTGTAGTATAGAATGAAAGGAAGCCATTGGGTGTGTATGTACAAAGATTTAATTGCATGCCTTTCTGTACTTTAATTAGAAGATGTAACTTCCAAACTCTTGAAGTAATATTAATAACTAGGTTTTTCTGCAATTGGAGTAAAGATTCTGCTTTGAGTTCTTCCCAGACTTACAAGTACTTTGCAGAACAGAGAATCAAAAAAGGGGCCATTTTTTAGAAGAGCAAGTTATTTTTATTGGAAAGGCATATCATACTTACAGAGAGAAGATACTGAGAGAAAGATTTTTCACCCATTGATTCTCTCCCCAAGTGGCTCCAACAGCAGGAGTTGAGCTGATCTGTAACCAGAAGCCAAGAGCTTTTTCCAGGTCTCCCACACAGGTGCAGGGTTCCAAGGCTTTGGAACATGCTCTGCTGTACTCCAAGGCCCTAAAAAGGGAGCTGGATGGAAAGTGGAGCAGCAGAGACACAAATCAGCACCCATACGGGATCCCTGTGCTCGCAAGGTAAAGATGTAGCCATTGAGCCATTCCATTGGGCCCAACGAGCTAATTTTTATGGAATGTTGTATTAGATTAAGCAAATAACCCCAGTGTTTCACCTGGCCTCTCCACTGTTCATTGCTAAAATCTGTGTAAAGACAGGTTTATAGGTCCTGGGGTGATGGCTCAACAGGCTAATCCTTTATTTTTAAGCACTGGCATCCCATATGGGTGCTGGTTTCATGTACTGACTGCTCCATTTCAGATCAAGGGCTCTGCTTGTGGCCTGGGAAAGCAGTGGAGGTAAGGCCTTGGGACCCAAAAGGTCCTTTAAGTTGGTGGATACAAAGCTATATTTCCCATGACTTTCTGGTCCCTGATAGCTTCTCTGCCTCCTGTTAATGCTTAGAGTGAAATCTCTCACATTTCCAGATACATCTCTGATCATATGTTTGTTTCTCAAACACTATTTATGGTGTGCCTATTTTCTGTCAGGCACTGAGTTGAAAGGTTGGGATATACAGAAATTAAATAATCCCAGCTGAAAGATCTGTCTTGGTGGGGAGGTGGGTGGGCTTTTGGAACAGCAGTTAAGACACAGCTCCGGACCCCTACAACTCTTATCAGAATGCTTGGGTTTGAGTCGCATCTCTGATTTCTATTGTAGCATCTTGCAAATGTGTCCTGAGAGGCAGCAGGGAGTCCTTCTCCACGTGCAACCTGTGCCTGGGCTTCTGGCCCAGCCCTGCCTCACTTCAACATTTGGGGAGAGGACCAGTAGATAGAAGAACAATCTCTCCCCTTATCTCTTTCTCTCTTTCCCCCTGTTGTTTCTCTTTCTCTGTCTCTTAATCTTTCAAATATATAAAAATAAATAAAATGAAGAGTCTGTAGACTACTCTCTGCTTCTGTGTGTGTGTGTTGTATATATATATGTGTGTGTGTGTGTGTGTGTGTGTGTATTGTGACAGTGAATTCTATACAATATACTGCTAGGCTCTTGCTTACAACCCAGAACTAAGGGGATTATTTACCATAGCTTGGCCAGCAGGTATTCTAAGGAGACACAGAATAAGCACAAAAACTAAGACATGTCTTAGGAGAGCCTCCTTCAAGAGGTGACATTTACACCACAATGGAAAAGAGAGATGCACGCCATAATGGAAATGGCCAGCAAAATGAAAAGGGAAGACTGTGCTTTGGAAAGAGGAGGAATAGGAGGGGAGAGGAAACGAACTTGAGGACCTAGCTTACATTTTTAAGAAGCTTGTTAGCAAAGCTCATAATGAACTAAGCTTTAAAGGACTTGTTTCTATGATTTCCATGGCACTTTTCTGTTTCTGGGACATCCAGGTAAGCATTAAGTAGACTGGAACAGTCATAAGCCAGTAAAAGAAATAGTGATTTACTCAAATTCTAGCAGGACTTCAAGACACTAAAGGACAAATTCAATAACTAAATTGAATAATGTATCAGGATAAACTCTTAGGACACTGAACTTACGCTTTAAAAACATGCTATTTTTCCAAGAGTAAGTTGAGACATGGGAGATTTTTTTTTTTTTTGGAGAATTCAATTAAAATCATTGAACATTTTGTCATAACAACATAGCACTTCATGTGTCAGAAAAGTCACGTTTAAAGTATCTATGGAGAAAAACGACAAAAATGTTTAGGTGAAAAGTTGCAGTAATAAATTTTACTCATGAAAATAACTTCCTTATTTTAACAAGGTACCTTTTGCCTTTGCCACTGTAAGGTGCTAACACCTCATTAATTAGCAAATTTATACAGCTTTCAGAGCTACAGAAAGAAGACGTTGTGTGAGGCCTTCGTTAACTCAGTTTCATTTTTTCTATGACTAGTTAAGATTTAAGTCAAGAGGGAAGAGCTAACAATGTGACTGAAACTGTGTCGTTAACTGCTGGAGTATTAAAAAGATTCAACACACACACACACACACACACACAGAAGAGAAACAATGCGTGCTGGCGTCACTAAGGTCTGTGGCACATGGTAAGCATGGTACAAGTGCCATGTGAAAACTCAGCATTGCTTCCTGCTTATTCTCGATGAACTTTTGGGCAGAATATTCTTCTAATGTTCCTGAAATGACATAGGAATGTCCCCAACAGGACTCCTTGTGACTCTGCTGGGGCCAAGGAGGAGCACTATTGAGAATGCTTCTTTCCTTCTTGCCTTTCTTTGTCACCTCTTCAGCCTCATTGGTTCTCTGCTGCCTAATTCTATTCTGTTTTTGTTTATCAAGGCAAGGTTCAACACCCAGCAACATTCCCCAGGAACTGGTTAGCAAGGCGGAAGTGCAAATGCCGCCCCCAGAACGTGCTGAACTGGAATTTGCATGTTGGCAAGGAGACTTCACACGCACATTAAACTCTCACATCCATCTTTTGTGTTGAGACGAGTGCAGGTTTCTCCTGGCCGGTGAAGCTTCCAGCAGATTTTACTCCTGTTGCTTTGTTTTTTTTCCTTTCTTTGAAGGCCAGATTGCTATATGCTGTTTTACACATTTCAGTTCATTTTGCTTCTCCTTCTCTAATGCGTGATCTTAGTTTCCTTTCCATGTGCATTGCCCATGTGACAGTTCTTGCCTTTCATCACCCTAACCTTATGTCCTGAGGCCTCCGTCCTCTCTTCCATTTCAGACCAGGGGGTCACACTGTTTCCCTGGACTGGAGCGTATGAGCACATTAACTCTTCCCGATCCTCCTGACCCAGATGATTGGTGCCCACGAAAGGGTCGCTGTATTAGCAAGGAAACTACCAGACTTGATTGAGATTTCCAAGGAAGGAACTTTCTTTCATTTCTGCTGAGTTTCTTTTTTTTTTTTGTGCAATTTTTTATTATTATTAATTTCATTGCATAATGTGACACATTTGTTTTTATGCACTGGAATTCCCCCCACCCCTCCCCAAACCCTCCCCCCACCCCCACGGTGGATTACTCCACCTTGTTGCATTTCCATAGTTCAAATTCAGTTGACATTCTTTCATTGGAGGTTTTGACCAATCGTAAAGTCCAGCATCTTATTGTCTTGGTAAGTTTTCTTGGTGAGACCATCTCTGGTCTGAAGGTAGAAACAACAGAGTATCATCCCAATCAAGTAAAAAACCCAACATAATATTCCAGGGTGAGAGTTTTGAAATTCCTCTTGCAGTCAGTCCTACCTCGGCCCACACAGAAGTAACCTCCTGCCCTGGATCCAAACTCTATCCCTTTTCTTTACTGTGCTTCTTCCCACTGCTCAAGGGCTTGGCCAGGCAGTAGGGTGACCTACCCAGAGCCCAGGAATCCTCTTCTTCTAGGATTAAGACTCTTAAAAAGTCTATGTCCAGCTTTTTCATGTCCAACTTCCAAAGTTTTTAAGCTCAACTAACCTTTCCCTATCGCTACACTAGAAGGTCATGGGTGACTTTTTCAACATCACAGCTTTGCGTTTTTATTCTCTTTAGCTCTGCATTCGTGTTTCAAGGTTAACTCCGTTGGAATTCAGAAAACCAATTATAAAGCACTGGTATTGCATGCAGGTCCTAAACCACAGGCATTCTAGTCTACTTCTACCACCATGTCAGGCTTCTTCCTCTTCCTTAAGCTCTTTCAATTAAAATTGGTTTTATTGTCACCTTTTTTGTCCTCACAGCTGTTCTGATTCAGCTATTTCTGTCCCTTTTTAAATTGGTCTCATTCTTCTGAAATGCATTCTCTACATACTCATAACAGTGACCCCACACTTTAAAAAAAAAGTTTTATTTGAAAGGCAGAGAAACAAAAAGTTACTTCGCAAATGGGTGAGTCAGGCTGAAGCTAGGAGTCTGAAATGGCATCCGGGTCTTCTTCATGGCTACAGAGACTCAAGCACTTGAGTCATCTGCTTTCCAGGTGCATTTGCGGGAAGCTGGATCCAAAGTGGAGCAGCCAGAACTCTAGCCAGAGCTCCATTATAAAATGTTTGTGTCAAGGGTGGGAACTTAACCCATTGCACCTTGTAACAGGTGATGAATTAGAATTTTTTTCTACATAATCATCAGTGGCTATTCCTCACATGTCCACCTCGATTCACAAATCACTCTAGGATGATCCCTCCTACTTCACGCTTTTTATCAGCACTCTGATGGGAACACCACAGTGAGCTATAGAAGGCACGTGTTTCCAAGGAACTATAGGGAGAAGGAGTTAGGACAGAAATAGAAAACCCAATACAGGAAGTATCCATGCACAGCTTGAATAACCCTAGTCTGAAAATCTGAAGCTTTTTGAGCACTAGCATGTTGCTACAAGTGGAAAATTCCACACCTGACATCAGGTGACATATTACAGTCAAAACACAGGTGCACATAATATATTATAGAAAATTACCTTCAGGCAATGTGAATCAGATGCATATGAGATAAATGAATTCTGGGTTTAGACTTGTATTTCCTTCCCAGGTTATCTCATTGTACAAATACTGCAAAATCTTGGGGGCGGGGATTGAAAATCCAAAACACTTCTGATTCCAAGCCCTTTGGGTAAGGACTCTTTAAGTTGTCCATGTTATAGAAAGAAAACAGATGGTGACTGGGTTGCTAAACTAAGTTACGACGTATGGGTTGAAGTTGATCTACGCATGGGACTTCTAAGCTGAGACTTGATTGGCTGGAATCAGGCATGTGAAGTACAGCAAGTGAATTTTCTGATCAGAACTCACTGATGAACTCAGAGATAATACAGAGATCTTAGAGGAAGGACTGCTTCTCACCCTTGAATTCTCCTTGTGCGAGAGATGGCACTCAATTCAAGAGTGCAGCTTCCCGCAGCTTCAAAGGGGCTGTTTCAAACCCCTGTGGCTGTGAACACGCAGATCTGTTTTTGTGGATGCTTTCTTGCTTTCCCAGGTCCAAACACTCATTAGTCTTTCTACTTCAAAAACTCATTGCTTCCTTTGGTGTTTATTTGTTTTCTTGAGAGGCAGAGAAACAAAGAGCAAGAGAAAGGGTGGGCAGATCTATCATCTGCTGTTTCACTGTCCAGATGCCTGCGGCAGACAGGGCAGGGCCAGGGGGAATGCAGGAGCTGTGACCTCCATCTGGGTCTCCCATGTTGGATGCTAGGGACCCAGCTCTGATCCATCACCTCCTTCCTCCCAGAATGTGTGTTATCATGAGGTCGACCAGAAGCAGAATGGGTTTCCAATCCAGGCATTCCATATGTGGTATTCAGTCCCTGCCTTGACAGCTACCTCCTTGGTGAGCAAAAATTGAAGCTGTTTACTTACTCCCTTTCCTGACAGAAATTTCAAGCCCAATAACCCTACTGTAAAGAAGAAGGAAGGCTCGACTTGGGAGCCTAGTGGCTAAAGTCTTTGCCTTGCATGAGCCAGGATTCCTTATGTGCACAAGTTCGTGTCCTGGGGCCACGCTTCCAGTCCAGCTCCCTACTTATGGCCTGGGAAAGCAGACAAGAAGGGCCCAAAGCCTTAAGATGCTGCATCCACATTGGAGACCCAGAAGTTCAAATCTTAACAAAAAAAAAAAATCAAAAAATCAAATCCAGTAACAATACCCCCAAACAACAAGCAAAAGAAGTACTCTCGCTATGGTGTTGACAATCTTGTAAAGACAGAGACTATGTTTGTTACTCCTTGTTTTCTCACAGCTTTGACTCTGGCAGTGCTCAGTAAACACAGGGACCAACCATCTGTCATCGTAAGGTTCCTGTACATCACTCTGTTTCCAGGATCTTCATGAACTCTTACATTTTATTTTTCTTTTCTCTACAGGTTCTCCTTCTTTAAACTTCCTAAGATCTGAGACTTGGGACTTAGTATTTCAGTAATATTTTAAATTTTTATGAGTTTAAAAAGCTGTTTTCAGTAGAAGATAGTATTTTTTGACCCGTGTTCAGTTTGCTTTGTAATCACGAGGCTAATCCTCCAGCAAATGATTCAACAAGTCGTTGTTAAAACAGATCCATGTTCTTCAACAGTACAGACAAGGGCTCTAAACAATAGCTTAATCTCAACCTGTCAATTCCATCTTACACATTACTTTTTTGTACTCTATAGCCCCTCAACTCTTGCTATCCCAAATCAGAGAAAACATGCTATTGTCTTTTTGGATCTTGCTTATTTCAATAAGCATAATGATCTACAGTTGCATCTATGTTGCTGTGAAATACAGAATTTCATTCTTTTTGTGTGACTGAGTGGGATTGTTAGGAGTGTGTTGGGCTAATAGGTAGTTAAGATCAGATTCTAGAAAAAAGGATGGGGTCTCTGAAAGTGTACAAAGTGCTTTGTTCTCCCCAGAACCTGCATTTAGCCAAGGTAGCCTAGAGCTCCTAGTCTTGGGTTTCTAGTTTTATCATTAAGATTAGCAAGGAAGCAGGGATCCCACTGTTCTGAGTTTTTAGTTTATCATGAGAATGGAGAGAAGACATTATCAGTCACTGTTTCTTTTTTTATATATAAGATTTATTTATTTTTATCGGAAAGGCAGATATACAGAGAGGAGATACAGAGAGGAAGATCTTCTGTCCTATGATTCACTCCCCCAAGTGACCGCAACGGCCGGTGCTGAGCTGATCCAAACCCAGGAGCCAGGAACCTCCTCCAGGTCTCCCACGAGGGTGCAGGGCCCCAAGGCTTTGGGCCATCCTCCATTGCTTTCCCAGGCCACAAGCAGGGAGCTGGATGGGAAGTGGAGCTGCCGTGATTAGAACCAGCTCCCACATGGAATCCCAGCGCCTTGAAGGCGACGACTTCAGCCGCCCAGTCACTCTCTTTTGATGTTGTTTTTTGTTTGTTTGTTTTATTATGAACAAGCTAGGCAGGGTTACTTCAGGCCTTGTGATGGGTTTTGTTCCAGTCCTCTCATTGATGGTTAGGAGTTACTCTGCTCATCCAAATTGTGCTTACAAGACATCATGGTCACAGTTTTCCCTGCTCTTCCTATCTTGAAGATTTTGATCTTACAATAAATCTTGCTTTCTTCACTGACACTGTCCACATGAAGATTTTTCTGTCATGTGAATTAAGAACTGACATTGCTCCACCCCTTGTGACAATTTCTCCTTAACGATATGCCATTCTCTTCCATTCCACTCCACTCCATACAAACCACACTTAATTTTTTCAGTCATCCCCTGATAAACATCTGTGCTGATTCCATATTTTAGCTATTGTGAGTTGGGTTGATATAAACATGGGGGTACAAATTACATTTTTGTATGCTGATTTCATTTCCTTTGGGTAAATTCCCCTGGGGTAGAATGGTTGGATCATATGGTAGGTCTATTTTCAGATTTCTCCATACTGTCTTCCATATGGTTGTAACAAATACCAGTAGCATATTAGGGTTCTTTTTTTTCTATATCCTCTCCAGCATTTGCTATTTTTTTAATTTTTTGGATGACAATTGAGTCAGACAAATTAAAGGTTTTTAAGTCATTAGTCACTTAACCCATATGAGATTCTCATAAGCTGGATATCTTTCTTATTTTTACTTTATTGTATATCATATGAGGCTTAGAGAAATGGGGAATTGGCTCTTAGTCACAGGCACATGTTACCATCACCTGCATTCTAATTCACACTTGCTTGTGTCACAGTTCAACCAAAATTAAACTGGAACATGGCTTAAACTTGCAGCATTTGACAAGAACAGTGTAGTTTCCCATTGTACCGTTTCATAGCCATCTTTCAAGTAAAACATGGAATTCTATCGGTTTTAAAGTCTGCAGACATTCAAACACTGGAGTTCAATTCTTACATTCTAAAAGCTTTATTCATTTATTTGAAAGTTAGAGTTATACAGAGAGACATAGGGAAAGACAGACAGAGAGATCTTCTGACTGTTGATCATTTCCCCAGACAGATCATAATGGCCAGGAGTCTGAAATTCTTGCTTGTTTTCCATGTGGGTGGCAGGAGCCTAGGTGGCAAAATTACTACCCCTATCTCCCACCTTTTGCTTACTTTGTTTCACTCATGAGCAGCTATTAATAATTTTTTCTGAATCCAGCCACAATCTTTTTGTTATTTTTGTTTATGCTAAAGCATCTAACCACTGTGCAGGGCAAGAATTAGACTCAGTGCTTTGGCAAGATGGATGCTATGGAATTTTAGAATTCAGTAAGACCACTGAGAGCAGCTTATATTGGAGATCAAACAAGGTCATAATTAAATTTCAGATGCATCAAATGATTTTGCCCAGGCTGCTTTTGAAATCAAGGCTACTTCCCCATGGAGACAAAGATTTGTTCTTCTGCTGATGAACCATTTAGCTTTGAAATGAACCTCATAATTCCTTCTTTGCAGGAAGCGCAGGCATGTATTGGGGGAGTGGGGCTCAGTCAGTCTTCCTTTGAGGACTGGAGGATATAGGAAATCCTGGGTCACCGAGGCAGCACAGTTACAGAAGAGGAACCAGGAGCCACAATCCACAGCCCTCTAGATGACCAAGCATTCAGTTGTGATTTCAATAACAAGTCATTTACAGACATTCTCAAACCTGGCTTCTGAAAAATCCTGTCATTTCGGCCCATTGTGCTCTTGGAATTTGTGCATGCAAACGCATCTGCGCTCAAGGTGTGACTCCCTAAGAACTGTCAATACAAGGGCACATTCACAAGCAATGGGTTGGAGGGGAGGGTTGCACAGTTCTTTCTGGTCCCAGGAACTGTAGAGGAGATTGAGGAGTGTGCGTTTGCCAAACTAAGAATGACATAAAGTTGTGCTCAGCTCCAACTAGATCTGAAATATGCCTCAGAACCGGGATGCACCTGCTGTTAGGGGATAATTAAGGAAGCTTTAGGATTAGGTAATTTGGAGTAGAATCTTGACACTACAATCTACCAAAAGCAAAAAAAAAAAAAAAAAAAAAAAAATCTTGGAAAGGCAACTCACCAATTTCTTTTCCATCTATAAAAAAAGGTAGTAGAAGTATCTGTTAAGTACAATATTAGAAGGATGATACTAAATGATTCATTTGAAGAAAAGGAAGTGCTCCAGACAGTGTCTGACCCCTGGAAGGACCCGGTTTAGGTAACTTCCCTGTGATGATACTTCCTGATAATATGTAGGTGATTTGGATTTGCTGCAAGTTGAATTCAGTAATGGTGAAGTTGATAACCATCCCACCTAGTAAATGACTGTTAGACTTTAGTCTTGCTGCACATGAAGGACCCAAGAAGAGAAGCAGTAGATGTAGAAACATATGTCCCCAGCACCCAGACTTGCTTGTCATCACCTGAGACTACTTCAACAACAGGATGAAAAATGGAAACTGCTAGATAGTTTCCAAATACATCTTTTCCACAAACTTTTGTGGGGTTTTTGGAGCCTCCTTGTGTGTATGGACTTCAAAAAATTTTTTGCATCAAAACAAACGTGTTTCAATTGTATTTCCATATATCTGTTTCATGATGCCAATTCCATAGGCTCAGGGAATTCTGCCCAATTAGATTCCTCCCTCCACTCTCTTCTCCTATATTATGATGATAGTGTAGTCTTTCAGCAACAGTCACAAGTCCATCATTCTGTTAGCACAGTGTATCCTGAAGCTGCAGCTTTGTGCTGTGGCTCCTGAAGGGGCTGCTCAACATGAATTGGAGATACAGGTGTTAACGCCCTTTGGGGTGAATCTGGAGGACAGAGATGAGCAGGGAGCAGAAGATCAAAGAGGTAGTTTTCACAACCTTCCTTTCCAGGTGGCTACTGAGAACATTCCAGAGAGGAAAAAATAAAGGTCTAATCTAAGGGGGGAGGTGGGATTGGAAAGTGAGGACGACTACAGACTTCAAGATTGGGTCAATGTGGAGAGAGAGGAGCCAGTGATGGTGTTCAATGAGCTACACAGCAGAACAAATGCTACCAGATGAGAAGATGCAGTGCTAAGAAAGAAGCTAATCTTACAATAAAGTGAAGTTCTTCAATGAACACCTAGGTAAAAATCACTAGAAATGATTGGAAATGAAAACCCAGAGCTTAAGAATCCTGTTGTTTTTAATGTTGATGACCAGCACTCACTATTACTGCATACGAGGACTTTAAGAATAATATTGTAAGTACCAATTTATTAGGTAATTCAGCCCTGCTTCAAGCAAATGCTTCAAAACACAATGGAAATCTTGGAAAAGTTAGAATTAAGAGAGTGATAGAGTAAAACTAGTGAACCGATAAGAAAGTTTAGTTCTATCCTGAACAACTGTTGTAATTTAAAGAAAACAGATGTAGGTATCATGAAAAATGGCAAATTACTGCCAGGTTGAGACCTTCAAGATCCTTTCCGAATATGAAAAATTGGAATTTGTCAGAACTCTTTAAATGATTAAACAGGGGGTCAATGCCATGCACAGTAGGATAAGCCTCCATCAGAGGTACCTGCATCCTATATGGGAGATAGCTTAAAACTCAGCTGCTCCTTTTCTAACTCAACTCTCTGCTAATGTGGCTGGAAAAGCCGCTGAGGATGGCCCAACTCTTTGGGACCCTCCATCCATATGATAGACCTGGAAGAAACACCTGGCTCTTGGCTCCTTGCTCCAGCCCCGCCCAGCTCCATCTGTTGTGACCATTTGAGGCACAACCAGCATTTGAAAGATGTCTCTTTCTCTGTTTCTCCTTCTCTTTTGGTTACTATGCATTTCAAATAAAAATAAATGAATCTTTAAAATGCTTCTAAATACATAGATCTAAAAAAATAAATGTAAAAACCTTCATTCTAAGGGATGACACGGTTAGTCAAGTCAGAGGAGAAACAGACGAGGAAGAACATAAAGGAGAGGAGAAAAAATTCACATGCTTACATCCCAGAATGTGCTCCAGTTCTTACAAATAAATCATAGCTACCATTTGAATAAGGTGCTAACATAACATGCTAGATATGTCAGAAATTGGACATGTGTGTCAATTCTCTTAATCTTTACAAATTCCTAATTTGTGGTCTTCACCAGCCCATCTGGGATGAGGAAACAGGTTCAAAAAGGCATATGATCATGTGTATGATGAGCTAGGATTGGAACCAGGCAGTGTCATGTTAGCGCCCTGCTGGTAACCACTGTGCCATTCTATCTCCCTCCCTCCATGACAGCATCAATAGTCTTTACCCTAGCACAGCAATCTGGAGTTCCCGAGACTTCATTTCACGTCGGCACACACCAGAGACGCAAACATTGGAAAAGACAAGCATCAGTCAGGAACTAGAGACTCAGGAAGTCTGTCTTCTGCAAGGCTACATGGCTCCTTTATGCAGCTTCTACAACCTGAGCTAACTGGGAAAGCGAACAGCATCAAGGCTAGAACGTGCTTATTTCTGAGCTGAGAAAATAAAAAAATATCTGAAGATCAGAAAAACTTCAGGATGATGATGCCAGTGTATAATCCAGGAAGGGTGATCTTTAACTTTGTAGATGCAGCATCAGCTTCACTACCTACCTAAAGACCCACGCCTTGAGACAGAGTCCAAGTGCCAGACTTCTCCACTAACTCACACTTGTTCTTCTTCCTTGGTTTACCAAAAGAATAAATGTACACTGGGGGGGCCTGCAGGAGAATTTGGATAAAGGCTGCAAATCTTCTCATCCAAGCCTGATTAGATTTAGCAGGCAACCACTGTACCTCTTACCTCTACATGTAATCTGATTTCTAACAAGCTCTGAAAATAGAATCGTTTTCCCTTTGTTGTTCCAAGGAGATTGTATTGATCATTTTGGATGAAGATGAATGGAAATGACCACACTTTTTCACAAATCAGTTTAACTGAGTTTGTACCTCTAGTGTTATTATAACTTAGATATTGTCAAATCACTGCAGAAGGTAGAGGCAGGGGTAGGTATTCATTCTTGGAACTAACATGCATTTCCACTAAAGTGTAGCATATGAGAGAATGGACTCTGGAGCCAGACAGGGTTCCAACTCTGACCCTACCCTGCCTTGTGAGGTTGACCCAGACCACTATTTACTTATCTGTAGATCGTGGCTAATCATAAACAATGCCTGGATCATAGGGATATGGCACAAAGATAAGATACCAGGCACACAGGTGTGATGTCAGTGTATTGTTGAATACCTATTACATGCCAGGGATTGATTTAGGGAGTAGGAATAAACACTAGGAAATCATCCTGGTCTCCTATGACGTCAGTCCTTGCAGCCAAGAAGCCAGATGAGAAACCAACACCAAGCTCCTGTATGCTGTGGATTTAAGTTGTGATTCCAATGACACAGTGGCTGTATTTATTCTTCCTTATTTCATTTGATTCATTTATTTGTCACTGTGAGAGATACTATTTAACAAAAGTGTCAAAATTTTTGACAGAGTTACATAGTTGGTGGTGGTGGAGGAGCTTTTAAAATTTACAGAGTTGGCTCAGCTTTAAACAAGTCAAAAATATCTTACGTATTTGAAAGGCAGACTGACAGAAAGGAAGAAGACAAGAGAGAAAGAGATCTTCTGCCAGTTCATTCAGTCTGCAAATGGTCACAGTGGCAAGGGCTGGGCCAGGCTGAAATCAGGAGCCATTAACTCCATCTTGGTCTTTCATGTGGCAGGCAGGGGCCCAAGCTCTTGGAGCATCTTCTGCTTCCCTTTCAGGCATGTTAGCAGGGAGCAGGAGCACAGCCAGGACCCAAGCTGGTGCTCTCATATGGGATGCTGCTGTCACAAGGGCAGATGAATCTGTGTCACAACATGGGCCGTGCTGTACCTATTCTAGTGTTTGACAAGGCATTTGATGATACCCAACAGTTGTCAAACATCCCCTACAACTCTTGTAATTGCTACAGCTACTTAATTGGACACCTATAATTTCTCACATATTGTGAGAAATTCAATAACTTAGCAGGTGGTACAGGTAAAATTAAAATATAACCATGTCTCAGGTGAAGTCTGTGCCACTTAACTGCTCTTTAAGCCTCATGCTGTGAGATGTTATGGGACAGAAATGATACCCATTTCCTAATATGGAAAGTGTGGCTCAGGTCAAGTGTGTTGGATCATGGGCACAGAACTTAGGAAGTGGAAGAGTTGAGATAAGAATCTAGGTTTGTGGATTTATAGTTTTGCTTTCTTGTATTAATGTTTAGAACAGAGTTGTAGAAGATGTCCACACACTTTGGAAGAATGGATGGACATGTCATCGAGACTTGGAAGCTACTCAGATTTCACTGTGAGGATCCACATAGTTGTATGTCTTAAATCACAAATGCTTTTGACAGTTTGTGTCAGCTGTGGGTGTGAATCACTTATCTGGAAGAGGATATGGTCATGTTCCTGAAAAGGCTCACAAGATCTCCTTCACATTGAAGGCATGGGAATATGATGCCTATGGACGTCACTAGATTCATGGGATCAGCTGGTTCTCTGGGTTTCCCTCGGGAAGTTTCTGACTCAAAGCAATGGGAGAGGTGCTGAGTTAGGAGCTGACGAATGGAGGTCAAACCAAAGAGGGAGAAAGCGTTACTCAACGGGTTATTTCCAGCTCAGGAAAAGCTTGCAATTCTATTCTGCAACAATTTCATGACAAGAGATAGTCATATATACTGGAGTTTTAATCACTGAAAGATAACATGAGATATTCAGGCAATAATGTGTCAACTTCCAAATCCAACTCCTTACAGAAGAGATTGAGTGGCATAATTTTCTTTTGAAATCTAGTGTTTTTCTTAAATCCCTACAGTCTCTGTGATGCTGGATAATTCTACCAGAACAAACATGCAAATCAATGTCAGAAGCATGACAATGAAAGGAAATTGTATCATAATTAGTACGTTGGCCAACAACACAGGCAAATGAATTCAATGAGTCCCATGGCTCTTTCTTATTTCAGAACTGTTACTTTCACTGAAGTATCAGTGAAAGTGAAAGAGATTTTTTTTCTTCAGTTTAATTTTTTCTTTGGGATCCTAAAGCCTTTCCCTAAGCAGTTTTCAGCCCTCAAATACTTGTGCAAGTCAATGTCCCCCATATATTAAGTGGTTCCACTTGTATAAAACATTTATTTAAACATTTGCAGAGTCACAGTTTCTAGGGTAATGAAACTCTCATGATTCCACAATGAAGATTGTTTTAAATGTCACCCTGTGAAAGCAGTTTGGCTCAAGAGTTCAGCGATCGAGGGGTTGGCTTGGTTTTCCCACTAGAAATATTCACTGAAGTCCTGTAAGTATCGAACTACCTCTGACTGCTTTATCACTACATGTGCTGGGACTCAGAACAGCGTACTGCCCAGTGTGATGCCCTAGGCTGCTGAGTTCTTAGAGCTGAGAGAGGTGGAAGTGAAGTCTGTGATATTCTACATCCTTCTTCCTTTCTCTCCTGAGCCAGTCATTGAAACCAGAACTTCACTCCCCCAAAATCAGGTCATAAAAACTAGAGTTCCTCTTCTCACAATGAGACTTCCCACTCTCATACTTCCCCTGCCTCGATGGGAGTAGCATGGTTGTAAGGGAGTTCTCCAAATGGCTTTGCCTGAAACTGGGTCATGAGACTTTTTTGTTTGTTTGAGGGGCAGCGCCCCACGCCTGCTGAAGAAAAGATACTGACTTCAGTCAAGATGTATTTGAATAGCAGGACTTACTATGATTCTGCAGTAACATAAAAGGTCAGTTCCCCGAGGTCTTGGCTCTTCCATATCTGAAGGCTTTCCTGTCAATGACAACTTGGAGATTTTCCTCTTGTTAACCTGTGTTTGGCTTTAGGAGAATCAATCACATCTCTGGTAGGCAGTGAGGGAAAGTTATGTCTTTTCTCCTAATATCTGAAGTCAGAGATTCATTGTGTGTTGTGTTGAATTTGCGAAATAAAAATACTCTTAAATGTGCACAATTCCTAAGAATTTTACAGTGACAAGGATCTTTCTTCAAGTGTCATTTGAATCATTTGTGTTTTGAATCATTTTTGTGAGAGTTCTAAGTGGCTCTGGCATAAAAATAGGCCAGCAGGACAATTTGTAGATAACTAATATATTATGACTCTCAGCAAAGAGAAGAGGCATTTACATTTGAGCGAGAACTTGTCTGTTCCTTAAAAATGTTCAGAAGGAGCTGATACTGTTGTGATGCTGAAATAGGTTAGGCTGGGCCCAGCGTGGTGACCTAGTGGTTAAAGTTCTCACCTTGAACGCGCCTGGATCCCATATGGGCACCAGCTCCACTTCCCATCCAGCTCCCTGCTTGTGGCCTGGGAAAGCAGTTGAGGACGGCCCAAAGCCTTGGGACCCTGCACCCACATGGGAGACCTGGAGGAGGTTCCTGGCTCCTGGCTTCGGATCAGCTCAGCACCGGCCATTGCAATCACTTGGGGAGTGAATCATAGGATGCAAGATCTTCCTCTCTGTCTCTCCTCCTCTTTGTGTATCTGCCTTTCCAATAAGAATGAATAAATTTTTTTTTTTAAAAAAAAGAAATAGATTAGGTTGTGATCTGCAAAGCTACCATCCCTTATGGGTACTGATTTGGTTCCTGGGTTCTCCACTTCTGTTTTAGTTCTCTGTTTATGTCCTGGGAAAGTAGCAGAAGCTGGCCCAAGTCTTAAGACCTTGCACCTGCATGGGAGACCTGGATGAAGCTTCTGGTTTTTGCCTGTTCCAACACTGGCCATTGTGAAGATTTGGGGAGTGAACTAGCGGATGGATGTTCTCTCTCTCTCCCTCCCTCGCTGTCTCTCTCAATTATGCCTTTCAAAAAATAAGTATATATTTTAAAGTTTTTGGAGAATGTATCTAGTGATAAGGACTTATCTTTCAGAGCAGTTTTAAATAACTACTTACAGAATTCGGAAACCTTCTGAGAACCATCACAGACCTCCGGAGCACAACGAATCCTTCTTCTTTTATGATAGATTCTGAGAGCAAAGAAGTGGGAAGGGACTCCCTGAGACCACACTAGTCCTCATTGGCCAAAGAGCGACTTCAGCTTTGCCCTGTTGGCAAAGCAAAGTTATTCAAGGATTTTAAAGCAGCAGCAAGGTACTTGCATGAAGAATGGCAGAGAGGAGATAGGTACACTGTTTTACTGTTCTGGCCAAGGACCCGGGCAATTTGGGGCCAGTAATAGCAGTGCATGTGGAAAGAAGAAACTATAAGATTTGGGCTTTTAAAACCCAAGGGCTCAAGGTACTTGAGGTGGGAAATAGGCAAAAACACCATATGGGGCAAATTTGTGAAGTTGGTTTGGGATTGAGATGTAAAGGTGCAGATGAAGAGAGCTGGAGTTCTGGGCTTAGGGTTCAGAGGAGGGTTCTGATAGGAAGTTGGTCTTAATGTATGGAAGGTAGTAGGAATGATGGCAAAGACGAGATTGCAAAGATAGGATGCTGAGACAGGCTGAGTGTAGGAAGGAGTGTCAGTGTGCAAAGCCAGGAAAAGCAGCAAACGCAGAGTGTGGTTGCTCGGATGCTGAAGGAAAGAAAGTTACAAGAGGGATCAGTGACTTTCAGTGTTGAACTGTATCCAGGCAAATTCTCAGCTGTTTCCCGCTCTCTGCTTGTAGGTACACCAGTCCAACTATTTCTTGGCCCACTGTGGGTGGATCTGATTGTGAATATTATTTTGGTGTAAGACTTGTAAGCCAACAGGATGTGTACTGATCCTTTATTATCGCGTGTATGATGCTCACCAGAACTCTCCCTTTCCACGGAACAATGTTCAAAACAAATTTTGCTCCAATCATCTAATTTCTTGAGTGGTGGTTGGTGTTGTGATGCAGCATGTCCCGTAATGCAATGCTGATTTGAATGTTGACTGCTCCAGTTCCAATCCAGCACCTAGCAAATGAGCCTGAGAGGGCAGTGATGCTAAGCCAAATATCCAGGTCCATGCCACCCATGTGAGAGACCTACATGGGCATCTTGGCTTCTGCGTTCCACCTGGCTGTTGTGGTCAGTTGGAAACTGAGTCAGTTGGTGGAAATCTCTTTCTCTCTTCTCTCTCTTTCTCCCAAAACTCTACCTCTCAAATTAAAACAAAATCCTTGCATGACTGAGATGAGCAAAGGCCTTTTGCTCACCTCAGTGAATAGGCAGAAAATCTACATTGTTGTTACTGAGGTTCTGGAACAATTTTTTTTTCTTTCCTGTTGCACAATTTAGGTCATTCCCATTGAGAAAAATGTTCAACTCTGCTAAGAGACTGAGAAGGTTAAAGATGGACAGAAACAACAACAAAAGAGCAATTCATTGAATTTAGAAAAAAATGGCTGTAAGCAGAGCTTGATGGAGGGAGAAATAAGATTAGAAAGGGTCTGCGGACTGAGCTGGAGATAAGGAAATGGATAGTAAGAATAGAGAGCACTTCTGTTGGTCATCATCTCCAGGAGCAAAGCCACAGTGCTTTCTGGAGAAGGATGTAAACATTTGCTGTTCCATATGGTGGAGGCAACTTGAGAACTCTGTTGACAGGAAGGATTGCAGGATCTCCATGAGAGGATGGGCAGAACATACCAGAGCCATCAAGAGATAGGTGGTGTTGAATGTTTCTTCAAAACGCAGGTGTAATGTAAATTGAGAACTGTAGAGTTAGGCAAATTCTGACTGCAAAGGAATCCTGGGATCGCCACTAAATAGAGCATGGCTCTTTTTTTAGAGCACTTTATACAATGATGGCATGCACGACTTCCAAATTTTCCCACAGAGAGGAAAGGCAACACTCAAATGCACATATGCACATGTGCACAGGCCATGAAACAAGTCCACCTTTTTGGGGGGCGGGGGTTCCATGCATTCTGATTGATTCTATTCCATTTCATTCATCCCAATTATTGATTGGTTTAGTATAATTCCATTCTTTTTTGCTCTGTTATTTAAAAATGATGAAAATCGTTCAGAATCTACAAATCAGTCAAACATACAATCAAGAAACAAAGAACAAAGAACAGCCTGTGTCTCCACATAATTTCAGACCTTCCCTCCCCACCCAGTCCTGGCCTGTGTCTATGTTTTTAATCCAGTCATCTGCGGAGTATCAGGGCCATAGAGTCACGTGTTGCTTGAAAAAATTTTTCTATGGCGAGGTTCTTTCATGGGAAGGGAACTGTGGCCATGAGGGGCAAGTCATGTGGTCTCTTTGGTGGAGGAAAACTCTTGTTTTTCCACCAAACACTCACTGTGTCCTTTCTCCACTCAGCCCTTTAGATAAATGTAGCTCTGCTGGAAATACTAATGGTTTAGTCCTCCAGTGGAATCCCCTCTCATATGAGTTTCCCATATTGATAAGTTTTTAATTTACTAATCAATTGTTCTTGGATCTCTAATGATGAAATAGTGGGGACAGCCAAAAGGCAGATGATGTCCTGGCAATCTTTCCTTCATGCTTTTCCCATCATACACCATCTTCTAACACTGGTACTGTGTGAAAAAGCAAGAGAGTTCCTCTCAACTCCTGACTTTCAGAACTGCAAAACAACAACTTGAGTATTTTCAGGCTGTACGTTTGTGACGCTTTCTTGCAGTAGCAATTGAAAACTAACGCACTTGGCACGGTTATGTTAATTAGCCCTAGGAAAGTGTGTAGGAATAAGCCACCAGTACCTCTAGCCTTGGCTTCAAGATTCTTGCAGGCTCTCTGAGACATAACTTAAGCCATTACTTGCCTTCTGCACTAGGCTATCCTGAGATTTTTTTGCGCCTCAGAGGTGATCTAATTTTTCTCTTAAGAGTTCAGCCTTTTAACCCTAAACTAGGGAATAAAGCCCACTAATAGGAACACATAAAAAAAGAAATGGTATTTCCAGGATACAAAATGTGATGCTTCTTTCCTGTAGAAAAATTTATTCCTGCAAAACCCCAAAGTTGATGTCCAGAGAACATGGTGGCACACGAACAAATGTTAACATTAAAAGATATGTCTTCTTGTGGAATGAAAAACATCTTGTGAGTACTAATGCCTATAAGCAGATGAGTGGAGACTAACAGCCTCCCCTTTGTATTGGCATCTACATTAAGAGCTTTATATCTATAGATATTCCAACAAAACCTTCCAATAGCACCCCCTATTGTTAGCATGTAACAAAAGGGTGGCACGGAAATGAGCCATGATTTCTTGTGTGTGTTTCTGGAGGCAACAGATGAGAAGAAATAGCAACGACCTTCTAAAATACTGTTTGATTGTGGGGAGTGGGGGTAGGGCTCAATTTATAAATGCCTCCTCTGGCAGTTGAGTGGGGATCCAGAAAGATGTAATGAAGGAAAATATGAGATCCTAAGAACAGTTTGGCTCACTCTCTTAATCAGAGGAAGTAAAATCCATCTGACCTAAATTAACTCTGGCCCTAACACTTTATTACAATTTGAGCTATTCACTGAAATTAACCAATAAATGGCACCATTAACAACTGTTTTTGGAACATTTTATGGTGTGATCATGACTCAGGGACAAAATGACCCAGAAACGGATGTCATAGCAAACTGTGGCCTAGGAGTCTATGATACTAAAACAGGACAGAGCAAAAACTCCAAGGGGAACTTGCTTCTGAACTTGAAAATGTGGCCTTTCTTTTTGCAAGACAGACTTGTAATGGGAAAAATCTGAGCATGTGGGGAACATGCTGTTTCCTATCACTCTGACATATTTGTACAACAGGGACCAAACATGAGTGACATTTAACATAGGCCATTGAAGAATACCAACACCCCCCTTAATCATCCTTTTGATGATTAAGCATCAGGGAGGCATATTCAAAGCACTTTTGTGTATTCCCCACCACAACCCCATACCCCAGGTGCAGGAAATCACTAGCTGAGATAGAGAGAGTGTGTTAAGACTAAATTCTAAACCACTTGTGGTATTTAAGAGAGGAAAATGATTACATGTGCATTAATAAGCAACTCGGCAGCTTTAAATTAGAAGGAAGAACTTCAAGCAAGCTTCATCCTTTTACTGTTTAGTTCAATCTTGATCAACAAACGTGTACTGTGAAAAGGTACTGTGGAGCTTATGGTTAGGGATGATGTTGGAGCTGATGGTGTCTAAATAAAGTGGGGTAGGAAGAGGTGTCATCTGGGGGTAGGAGCTGTGGTAGTGTATCTATCATTGTAGACTTTAGCTTAAAACAACAGTGAGGGACTTTTAGCTGGTCTAAGCAGCATGTCCAACTTCAGTTCTAGAATTGCTGGGAGGGCTGTAGATCAGGCCTGTGGCACATGAAGCTGAGACAGCAATCAACATCATGTTACTGGAACGGGTTCATGGATCTTGCTAAGCTCTGGAAGGCATATCTGATGTGACCAAAGCTGTGAGCCCTGGACCCTGCATTCCTTGGCTTCTGCAGTCACATCTAGAGCAGCGCACTGCTGCACAACTGCCTCTACTACATACAAGGGTGGAAACGTGCGGTTCCTGCCCCTTGGGAGATGTCAGTTCCTGAGTTCAGGTATTAAGTGTTCCTGTGTCTAAGTAATGTGTGTTTCCCTGATCTCCAGTGGGACAGGGAGACACTGAAATTTCAACTTCCAGACTGATGTTGCCATTGAAGAAGTGTAGACAGAAGTGTAGTACAGAGCAGTTGTAAAGTCAGACTTGAGTGCATTGGTCTCCTCGACTTCAGACATCTTTTATGATAAATTCTCAGTCTTTGAATTTCTTTTCCTTGTTCAATTGCTCTCTTCAGTGTGTGACAGGGGCAAGGACATGGCATTATAGTGTAGGGAGGAGGATGAAGAGTAGAGGGAAGAGAAGTCTGAACTCTTGTGACACCTTGCATATCATGGCTAGTCTCCCATTGTGAGATTCCGACACCTGAACCAGAGTTTCTGCCCTGCTACACAAGTGTGGCATCTGTTGACGAGTGATGCCAATCATGACTACAGAGTCACAAATGCATGGGATAGCCTTTTTATTCCATCTCTGGCCTTTGTAGTTTCATTGGCACTCTTGGCAGTTTCCTATTCTTTCCAAACGGAAGGTTGTAGAAATAGCTAATTCCTTCTCAATCTTCACAAACAAGCCAAGTATGCACTAGTGTACACTGCATGTACGGGCATAGGGGTGCTGCTCTGCATGTATCTTGCTGTCTATTACTTAGTGTATTTGTACTGAAGCCACTAGCAGTTCCTTAATGTTCATTTTCCCACATGCTGAGGTCAAAGGGACTGGCTTTCCACATCTTTTTCCTACCTGTTGGGAATTAGTATACACTCACATCCCACTTTTTCTCTGGTACAATGAAGTTCATGGCTGGAAGTGCTGTTAACTTTAGTGCAGAAAGAAAAACATCTTGGAGCAGGATAGCTAAGCCATGGTGTCCATGAATGTCCCTCTAAGCAGCATGGAAAGAGGTATGGAGGAGTGAAATAAGAGAAATTCCATAGGAAGTAACCTTGGGCCATGGGTTAGGGAGGAACCTCTGGCCTAATCGACATAGGTCAGAGTATGCTCACAGAGGCAGACTAAGGGGCTAGCAGCACTTTTGATGTGATCACAGGAGAGTTGGGAAGATGTTAGAGAAAACAGTTGCCTTTACCTACCAGCCTTTGTGTCAGATAATCCACAGGAATATTGTCGTGTGAGTCAGCAGGGCCTGAGTTACTTCATCTGTGTCCAAATAGTTTGAAGATGGAACAGCCCATACAAGAGCCAAGAGAATGCTATAGCAGCAGGGCTGTGAGAAGCCCACAACTGCTGAAATAGCTCCTTTCCCTGAGTTGATTAGAGGTAATTTAAAGAGTTCAAAGTTCAGGGGTCCATGCGATGGCTCAACAGGCTAATACTCCATGTGCAAGTACCAGTATCCCACATAGACACTAGTATGTGTCCCGGGAGCTCCACTTATGATCGAACTCCCTGCTTATGGCCTGGGAAATCAGCAGAGGGTGGCCCCAGTCTTTGTGTTCCTGCACCCACATGGGAGACCCTGAGGGAGCTCCTGGCTCCTGGCTTGGGATCATCTTGGCTTCCACCGTTACCGCCATTTGGGAAGTGAGCCAGTGAATGGAAGATCTCTCTCTGTCTCTCCTCTCTGTAAATCTGGCTTTCCAGTGAAACTAAACAAATCTTGAAAAAGAAAGCAAACATGAGTTCAAAGTTAGCCTTCTACACAGGGAGTTCAAATTACAGAGGAACAAAGCCGGCACAGCGGAGGTGATGACCACAAGCCAGAGGCAGAGGACTGCAGAGAGGCCAGGCCTGGGCACTTGTTAGAAGTCAAGTGCGCAGCATGAAGTGAAGCTGGAGAGAGTACAGATCCCTAGAGTCTTTCCTTTGGGTACTGTCAGTCATGGAATTAATAGATTTCATTCCATGCATTTCTATAGATGAGGGCTGTGTTAGCCAGGTCAGACTAGATCCAGGGAGATTATATCCAGTGTTCCTTCTTGCCACGTAGATACCTTCTGAGAGCCATAGGTGCAATATTAGGTATTTACCCAGTTAGAGTTCAGAACTCAGTTACTTCCAAATGCACTGTTTCTCACAAATGCCCATGTATGTATTATTGGGTTAATTAGATGTGAGGGCAGGCAGTAAGGCCTTCAGATAGAAAAGTAAGATTGCATGCTGATATTCACTCTCACGGAAAACAATGATCAAGAAGTCCAGAGAATCTGGAGGAGAAGAAACAGCATAAGAGCAAAATTTGAGAAGCTTTGGGGAAAGACAGGCGTACTCTCGGGAATGAGCATCAACATCCTGACAGGGGTTATGTTCCAGTAGATGACACAGGAAATGGAAATGGATTGGTTTTAGCTCAAGAGGTTATATGTTCTGGGCCACAAGAAGCCCTGCTGGTGGGGTGGGGATGGGGATGGAAGGAAAGGACGGAAATCAGAAAGAAACATGTATAGATAGGAAAGGAATCTCCTGCAGCTCCAATTTAGAGGAATTTGAATCCTATTAGACTTTTTGAGCCCAGGTAAACCAAAGCTTGCATCAGTCCCTCAAAGAGGAAATAAACAGCTAGAGAGAGAGCTTATAGGAAGAAGAGAGAGAGACACATTTTACAGCTTTTAACTTGCTTTAAAAAACAAACATGGCTTCCATTGGTGCAAAGAAGTGAAATAATTATTTCTTTCTTCTTCGAAGTTTTTAACATTTCTTCCTTTCTGCCATTCTTTCTTTCTTGAATTTGGGGCTCTTGGAAATAATGCCAGGATGGCCAGAAGTGTGACAGGAAACCCAGAAATGGTGAGGAAAACTGAAAAGTAACATCAAGAGATGTTCATTTTACCTGCATCCCAACAAGCACAGCAGTGCACTTTTGGAAGATAAAAGCCCAGCTTTGATGTCAGAGGGAGGAGACAGGGTCCTCTTCACCTGGGAGTTACTCACCTGCTTCACCAGGCAGCCCAGGACTCTCACCTGTGACTCATCCCCAGAGAATCTGGTAGGGCAGGTTCCACAGCTACAGTGGTTTGTTTGCTTGAGGATTTCTCATCCTCACCTCTGCCAACACCGAGGCAGACTTCCTTCTCCTTGGCAAACATCGAAGCACTTTTACTTCCTTTTGAGAAATTGGACCACAAGTGTCTTCAGTGCTTAGAGCTTCTCCTCTCAATCCTCTCATATTTATTTCTTGGCTTTTCTTTTCCCTCTTACCATCAGGTGAAACTCCAGCCATCATCTTCTTTTCCTGGTTTTGGGTATGGAGTCTGAATTATGGGAATTGTAGTTTTCTTGCCATTCAAGGTTTCCAGTTGGGCAGTCTCAGGGCCAGGCAGGTAGGACTTCGAGTCCCAGGTGGCTGTGTAAGCAAAAGCGGGGGTGCCCGCCCACAGCAGGCTGCATTTGAAGAGAGGAGCTGGGTTTCGTGGAGTGCCTTCCCTTCACGCAAGGATGTACACGTGGGTCGGAGAAGCTGCCTTCCATGAATGTAAGTGTTACTATTTTAGAACCAATGACCCTGCCCCTCTTGATATACGGTGCACGCCAGGAAGTGGTGTACTAGTCAGAAGAAGTGAACAAAATAACTGCTTCTTCTTTCTCAAACTCTGCTGGAAAAAAAAAAAAGGAAGGTCATTGTTATTCTGGGGGGTCGGTCGCGGCACATGGCTTAGAACAATCCTCGAGACACCCTGTGCCTTGATACGTGGTTTGGGATAAACTGGCACGAGGACCACACAGAACATTAAGGGCTGAAGCTGAATGCATAAAACAGTTCTGACTTGTTTGATGCACATGGCTAAAATCCTTTAGAAATTCCGTATTTCAAAAAAAGCATTCAGCTGTAGTGAAGCTCGTGGAATTCAAAGTCAGGTAAGTTGGATTAAATGGCCCCACAGCTTATTAAACCTGTGACCGCTGATGTGGTGTCTTGCTTGGTAAATCCTCACTTTTCCTCACCTGTGAAGTGGGTATTATCTACCTTCTTGGGTAGCTAGAATTAATCTGGCATAGAATTAAGCTGGTACAGCCTTGTATTCAAAGCAGATGGTTAGACCGTAACTGATACAAAATAACCTGGCTTCATCCTGATTAGATTTCATTTCCTCTTCCAAAAATAGATCAGAGCCAAGTAGACAACATCACCGGATTCTACTTCCATGATGTATCTACGGCAGTCACAGTCAAAGAGACAACAAGAGTGGTGATAGCCTGGATGAAATATGGGTTGTTTGATCGTGCCAGTTTCAGTTTCAGATGAGGAAAGCTTCCTGGAGATTGTTTGCACAATAATGTAAATATACTTAGCACTATTGAACCTCACACTTGCCAGTGGTTAAAGGTAGTGGTTGCTACATGTGTTATTACTTTTGAGAACCACATTTGAAAAATAGCATCAAAAAACAATTAGTGAAAATTTCCACTTATCAAAGTTGCCTTGATTATTTTAAAGAATTGTGTGTATTTAAGTTTTATTTATTTGAGAGGAAGGGAAGAAAGGAGAAAAAGGAAGGAAGAGAGAGAAAGAAATTTCATATTCCATCTGCTGTGTTATTCCCCAAGTGCTCACAGTAGCCAGGGCTGGGTTTGGTCAAAGCTAGGATTCTGCATCTCCAACCTGGTCCCCCATGTGAATAACAGGGACCCAAGTACTTGACCTCCTCTTGCTTGGGTAACAAGGACCAGGGACTGGAAAGAGGTGCTCTGGTGTGGGATGTGGTACTCCCAGCTGTATCTTTTTTTTTAATTATTTATTATTTAACTTCATTAATTACATTGTATTATGTGACACAGTTACATAGATACTTGGGTTCTCCCCACCCCTCCCCAAACCCTCCCACCATGGTGGATTCCTCCACCTTGTTGCATAACTACAGCTCAAGTTCAGTTGAAATTCCCCCATTGCAAGAGTATACCAAACATAGAGTCCAGCATCTTATTGTCCAGTCAAGTTCAACAGCTTCTTAGGTATATCCTCTCTGGCCTGAAGACAGAGCCAGCAGAGTATCATCCCAGTCAATTGAAAGCTCCAACATACCATCAGCAAAAATTTACATCATTATGGAATTAATTGACATAGTAATGAGTAACCAATATGTTAAAAGTAAATGCGAGTTCCCAGCCACCTTTTGTGTCTTAACCGTTCGGCCAAACCCTAGCTCCTCTTTTAGACATCTGCAATTCTATACTCCGTGGGTCGACAAGTTAGTGTTAGTGATGCTTTTTAGTGATAATCCATCTTTAACTTAGTCATGTGCTTATCTTGAATTCAGAATAGTGGAGCTGGTGTTTGGAGCAAAGACTGTCCAACTGTGACACTCAGATCCCCTCTCTGCATGCCTGGATTGGAGTTCCAGCTCTGCTCCAATGTTCCATCTTTCTGCTCAGCCAGACCCTGGGAGGAGCAGGCGACAGCTCAGGTGGTTGCATTGCTGTCACCTCCATGGGAGACGCTGAGTCCCTGCTGCTGTGGGCATTTGGGGGAATGCTTTTGTAGATGGGAACTCTGTGCCTGCCTCTCATACACACAGATCAAAACAAAAAGTGATTCATAATGGAAAATTTTAGTATGAGTTAATGGAGAGTGTTCACAATTTAAGAACTATGGAGCCATAATCATTCATTACAATTTACTTGAAAACTTTAATTAAACTCATTTATAATACTTAAACTAAATGTATTATTTGTTCCAGCTTTCACAACTTCTCTGTAGCTAATTTATAAACTGAATATTTTTCTCTGTCTCTGTCTTATTGATAACAATGACTATTAGTAAAACATTTGTTGAACACAAATTTTTTCTTATAACGTGTTAGCTAATTTAGAGGACAAATAATTTGGAGCTATGTTGATTTTCAGCCTGAGGAAAAGTCACTGCTAAAATTTAGAAAATTCTTTTTTGGAAGACAACCAGTTTAAAGTTGTTTATTAAGACTGAACATTCCCTGTAGGGTTCAGCATTTTGGAACAGCAGATTAAACCGCTGCTGTCTGCATCACTGGTCTCTTACATGAGAGTCAGTTCAAATCCCAGCTGCGGCATTTCCAATCCAATGCCGTGTTAACATGCCCATGAAAGCAGTGGAAGGTGGTACCAGTACTTGGGCTCCTGACACCCACATGGGAGATCTGGAAGAAGCACTCGGCTCTAGCCAGTCCCAGCTGTTGTAGCCATTTGGGGAATGAACCTGCTGATAGACTCTCTTTCTCTCCCTCTGCTTCTGTCTCTCTTTATAGGTCTGCCTTTCCAATAAATAAATAAAAAGATTTAAGCATTCCCTATAGTATGTTGTGATTACTGAAGGTGACCATGGCCAATATTTATTAGTGTGAAAAGTTTTGCATGCCTTATGCCATATTGATGTCAACCAGTTCAGGAGCTTCTGTCAGTTAAGTGCAGGCAACATCGGGGTGAAAAGCTGACACTGTGCCAAGCTTACAGAGCATACTGCTGGAAAAGGCAGTCCTGTTTTTGTCACTGAATGCTGTCTATGTTCTCCTCCTAGCAGTGCCATTTAGTCATTGGGCAAGGATTTCTAGCAATCCTTCAGTGTTCTCCCAGGGAACTAGGCCTAGACGTTAACAGAGTGACTGAGGCACAGCCCTTTAAGGGGGCACCGCGGTGAGGGGGCAGAGGGAGGAAGCTTATCTACTGGAGGGAGATTAGGACTCCTACATGGTCAGAGGGAGGAAGTGGTAGCCCATTCGTCACTGGCTGCTCATGGAGTCACTTTCGTTAATCCCACTTCATAGAAGGTGTGATGCTTGGTATCGGAGGGTTAAGAAGAGTCCTCCATAAATCTTGCCTTAATCACTGGAGACTAGAAAAAATAAACTGAAGAACTTGCATGTGAGTCATTCCAAAGCAAAGTGCAGTGACCTCCAAGCCACAGAGCACACAGACACCCAGTGTCTGCAGGATGAAGGAACACGAAAGTGCATTCAGCAACACACAGCGGGGCATCCACAGCACTCAAATTCCAGACTGGGAAAGTTTCCAATTGCTTTTCAGCTCTTCAGGAATACATTTTGCTATTGGGCTGTAGAAACTCTGCTTTTTGAAGCTTTCCACAGAGCCAGTTTTTTTTTGTTGTTCTGTCAAGGACCATTTGGATATTTATAACGTCGTCATTTGCGGGCCAAGCAAAATTACCTGTCTAACTTGTAGCTTTATTGAACTTCAGTTTCTGCTTATGGTTGTCTTGGCAAGGCCAGAATGAACAACTTCACAGGTCTCATATTGCCTACCCCTGAAAGTGACAGACTGGTGGGTAAAAAATATTAATTTATTTTAAGGTGTATTCACGTGGCATTGCGTTTCATAGGCATTACTTATTGCAATGGATACTGATTTGTTATTTCTGGAATTGATCTCTTTTTTTTTTTAGAAATTGAGCTTAAAAATATGTAACTGTGTGCAAAGACCACATGTATAAGCGGCTTTACAGAAAATGTTTAGGAGAAACCAGTTTAGACGGCCATTGATAATGCAGAACTCATGATACGGTACCAGAATGCCTGAAGTTTGGAGAACATGGAACTAGAGGGAATGTGAAACCAGGAAATGAGTCGAATAGGCTCTTTGTGTACAGTGAGAAACAAGAGATACTGCGTAGTCTAGTCTATGGAGCTACACTGTGAGTGGCTTTGGAAGATGAAGCTGGAATGAGGTTGGTTGGGTGGGAGTTTCAAAGGGCTGTGAACACAGGGAGAGTGCTATGGAATAGGATCTAGTAATAGCATGAATTCATGAGGGGAAAAGAAGAGAGTGGAGAAGTCACTGGAGTGAAAAAGAATATGATCATAATAACAGCAACGGAGACAGTGGGGATGGCCTTGAGCTTGGTGGCCTGGGAAAGTGGCCGTGACATGGAGACAGTGGGGATGGCCTTGAGCTTGGTGGCCTGGGAAAGTGGCCGTGACATGGAGGCAGAGGTCCAATATACAGACCCGATGCTCTGTGTATCTGATAACCTGGAATGGAGTTGGATTGGGCCTTTGAACAGAAAGGAAAATTGCCTTGGTTAATTGCGGGATTGGAATTCCAAAGGGTTTTGGAAATGCAGGAGAAAGGCCACCCCTACAAAAGTGAAATGCAGCCTCACTCTCTCCTGCTCCCTCGAGATTTTAGGGGAAAGGAGCTGGGGAGGTGGAATCCACAGAGATCCAGAGATGGAATTCAGAGGGAGGGCTGCTAACTTCTTCCTCCCAAGATTACACTTTTTTTTAAATGGATCTTGTTTGTTTGGAAAGCAGAGAGACAGGGAGAAAGAGATGGAGTTCATCTGTGTGTGAGAGACACACAGGGACAGATGTTCCAACTGGGGGTTCACCCGGCAAATGGCTGAATCAACTGGAGCAGGGCCAGCCCCAAACAAGAAGCCAGGAAGTCACTCCAGGTCTCCCATGTGGGAGCCATCACCTGTTGCCTTCTGCGAAGTGCAATAGTGGAAAGGTGGAACTGATCCCCGCCACTCCAATGTGGATGTGGGAGTCTTAAGCCCTGTGCCAAACTCCCACCCCTCGGGGGTTCTCCATTGCTTTCCATGGCTGCCACCTCATCAGAGATACCAAGTTTCTCTACAAACTGATTCCTCAGAGTGAAGAAAACATTTTTCATTTCTAGAAAGGACATCATTTTTAAAAATTCTATTTATTTATAAAGATTTATTCTATTTTTATTTATTTATAAAGATTTATTTTATTTTTATTGCAAAGTCAGATATACAGAGAGGAGGAGAGACAGAGAGGAAGATCTTCCATCCTATGATTCATCCCCAAGTGAGCACAACAGCCATTGCTGCGCGGATCCGAAGCCAGGAGCCAGTAACTTCTTCCAGGTCTCCCACATGGGTGCAGAGTAACAAGGTTTGGGCTGTCCTCAACTGCTTTCCCAGGCCGCAGGCAGGGAGCTGGATGGGAAGTGTGGCCATCGGTATACACTGCATGCATGTGGGATCCCAGCGCATACAAGGCGAGGACTTTAGCTGGACCCTAGGACACCAGTTTTTATTTCCAGGAATGATAGAAGTGTTTCCCCCACATAGGTTGGGGGGTGTGCTTCTTGAATAATCTACTATAGATTATTACCCAGATTTGTAAGAAAAATGTTACACATTAAAAAAGAAAAAAAAGTATAGCATTCTCCTTAGTCTAATTTTCCTCTTTGGAACCTCAGCATCAGCACAGTTCTCTCACAGTCTTATCTTTGTAGGCATTACCGCGATCTCTGTTGTTATTATCAACACCTTTATTTTTCCATTGCTGTATAGAGTATATAGCATAGCTTTGGATACTTTCAAATTTCATTCATGAAGTATAAGTTGTTCATCTGCAACTTGCTCAGTTAATATTATACATTTGAGATGAATCTATGCTGATTGTCATGCGCAAGTGCTTTCAAAACTGTTTTACTATCATAAGCAGCAGTATAAGATTTGATCACATTTCTGTCTCTGTACTAACATAAAAATCACTCTAGTGAATATTTATATGAACCGATTAACTGAACCATAAACATATGTGTTTTCAAATTTGTGAGATATGGAAAGAGAGATCGGTTTCTCAAACACTTAAACCTCATTGTATTCCCGGCCAAAATGAGAGTAGCCCTCTTTCCCAATTCTCAACATACTTGTTAATCTCAAGTGTTCGATTAGATGTAATCAAAACCCAGCTGCTGATGGCATCTGGAGTGTCTACAAGCTTGGAGTTCTCTAATCTCTGCAATGTAGTGCCAGATGTTATTTTATTTTATTATGTATTTGAGAGGCAAAGAGTTGAGACAGAAAGAGAAATATGTTCCGTCCTCAGGTATGTGCCCCAAACGCTGTAATAGCCGGAACTGGGCCAAGCAGCTAGGGTTTTGAAATTCAATCCAGATCTCCCACACTCACAGGCACACACAGCCGCTGACATCTCACACACATCAACATGCACACACATAGTCACATCATGCACATGTCATAAAACCATGTTCACATCCACACGTGCACACACATAACATATGCATGTATGACACACACACACACACACCCCACAGCAGCAACAACAGCAGCAACCACCCAGGTCTAGAACAGAGGATCCAAATCATCACTCACTATACTAGGCATTGAAAGCCATTCTGTTCTCTTTATCCTCCTCCTTCCCAATCACCTATTGTTTCAGCCCTAAGTAGCAGTGGTACAGGTTGGATCATGGCAAGGGTGGTGAATGTTGCCGTACCTCTTATGTTAGAGGCTGTAGACTCCTCTGCAGGAATGGGGCTGAGGGTGGAGTAGCAGCCACACAGGAAGATTGCTGTGCCTATGAAAATTCATAAGTCAAACTGTGTTTTGCAATTTTCAAATAACCACAGGATTAGCATCATTTTCTTTTTGTTTTTTTTTAAACCCACAAGTGGCTACAGGATACATGGGGCCAACTGGGATGTTTTCTGCCATGCTTTTTTGGGAAAAACTTCTCTTAGGAACACTTTTTTTTTAATGAACAGTGACTAACAAAGTAAAAAATGCACTCTATTACTTTGAGAGAATAGATGTAAAAATGAAAGATCAGAGAGGTTTAGGAAGTTGAGGAGGTTTGTGATCACTCCCTTGTTCTTTCTTTTAAAGTGCAGTGTTTGATGCTCATCACAAACATGAAGTACAAACTGTATTCCAATCCACTTGCATAATCCAAAGAGGAATATTTGGAAGCCCAGAAATCCCTTAGAGTAGCAAACTGTGCCCTTCTCTGTGTCATTACTATTGGTGAGAAGGACAATCTTACATCCTACGTTAAGCATTCTCCACTTCACGATGTATATATTTATTTATAGAGTTAGATTTTACCAAAAAGGTTTGTATGGGGGGGAACTGTTTGAATTAATGGGAATGTTTTTGCATAGCAATGATGGAGTACTAAATAATAGCATTCATATATATTTTCAATTTCCTTTGATGTGACTTACTAAGCTCACAAACTTGGATGTGTGCAGAGCATTTTCAGACCACTGCGGCTTTCCGTAGTCCTTTGCAAGTGGAGAGAAATGAAATTCTGCATAGAAATATTGCTCTACTCCAAGCCTTCAGTAGCGTGTGTAAATAATTGCTTTATGCGGAAAGAAATACAGAAGTTAGTTGTAGAAAAACTAGGAGTGAAAATGACCAGTAAGTGAAGTCAGTGTGAACTCCACTGGTGCACAGGGCGAAGTGAGTTAGTTTCATGCCCTGTATCATTCTAGTGGAAATTCAAAAACTGAAACCTGCAGTGGTCTTCAATGCAACCTTCTGGGCATGATGCTTAATCTGCTGGGAATTTAGGAGTGGAAAGCAGAGGCCTCGAGGGACTTGGTCCACAGCTCTCCATTCTGATGACTCCTTTCTTGCCAGAGGCCACCGTCCCCTCACCTTGTCCTAATTCTGCTTCTCCTTCTGCTTTCCACCATCTGAGGTATTAATCCTAAATTGGCTCATGCCATTCCTTTAAACTCTTGTGTATCTTCTTTCTTTTGAGCCTGAAGTTCCAATTTCTCACCCTGTCATTCCCTCTTGTCAAGATAGACTGCCCCTGCCTTTGTCAGCATCCTTTCCTCTGCCATACTCCCCAGCCCACCTGTTTCTGTCCCCATCCCACTGCTGTGGCCCCACCCTCTGTCCTCTGGCACTGCGTATGCTCATTCTTGTTTCTTTGTTTCATCCTTGTACTCCTCCCTTTGTATTTCAATGTAGTGCTGACTTAGAACCCAGACAACCAAAGTTCTGGTTGCTATGTCACCAGCACATGCTATCAAGGGGCAGACAGACTGAAAGCCTTGATCTAGCGTCATCAATTGCATGTACCTGGCTGTGTTCTCTTCCCCTTTCTTGTGTTACAGCCATAGAGTTCCTTCTGGGCTTGACTAAGCTAATCAAGGACTTCCCTATAGTTGATTCACTTATTTAGATGCTGTAATGAAATTCTTCTCTTTATATGTATGTGTATATCTATATATCTATCTATATAGCTAGATGAAGAATATATATATATAAAGAAGCAGGGGCCTAGACATCCATCCTGCCTGATGTTGTCCAGTGATTTTCAAAGACTTTTCAAAAGGAAGATGGGAACAGTATGGTCACACTTGGGTTGACACTTGCCTGAATGTCGAAAGAAGAGTTGAGCAATGTGTGTCATATGGGTACTACTCACCAGGACGTATGTCAGCCAGTACACAGCACTTAGGGAGTTGCTGCGGAATGTCCATCCTCCCTGCCCGTCAGCAGGTGCTGTACCTGGTCTTTACAAACTTTCAGGAATGGCTAGTTCCTCGTCTGTAGGCTAGGGTTGCTGTCTCAGGAACCTCAGTGTTTCTCTTGGATCAAACAAAAAGGAAGTAGGTACCGCCTTCTGAGGGGTTTACTTTGGCTCTCTCTTACGTAATTACATCAGTTGATTTCTCGCGCATCTGGTTGCGTTTGGCAGTTTCCTGCACTAGGAATTCCCTGTAATTGACCTTGTGCACCTTGGCCTGTCACCATTTGACAGCAATTGATGTTTGTTTCCAGAATTTGCTGCTTTTATAAGTAAGTTTGTGGAGAATTCAGCTACCAAAGGTCTCTTAGTAATCTTCCTTTTTTTCCCCTTGAATGTCATCATGTGTTATCTCCAGTATTTATTATGATTTCGAAATCTAATTTAATAGTGTTTGTTAATGAAAGAGACACTTCTAATCTGTTTATCTGCAACTGCTTATTTCCAGTAATCTTTTATGAGGGAGGGAGGGAGGGAAGGAGGAAGGAGGAGAGAGAGACAGAGAGGAAGAGAGAGAGAGAGAGAGAGAGAGATATTGTGGCTTGTTTTCTTTAATTCTCAATCTTGTTGATAATAGTCTAAGTCTTGAATAATGCATCTGAACTTGACAACTCAAGTTACAATCTTATTTTCCTTTCACGAAAGTTTGCACAGGACTACTTTGTTAGTGATTCACTCTATAAAACATTTAGTTTGACTTTTAAGTTTTTAATTTTAGAATTACTAGTTTTTAAATTTAGAATAATTTTTGAAAAAAAATTTAACAAGTGATTTCTTTAAGAAGAGAGCAAGGATGCATTTTGAGTGAGGCTTTTTGACACAGCAGGATCCTCTTCCTTCGTGTCTTAGGGGCTGGCTGTCTCTAATCTTTCCTTGATGTTAAGAATTTGTCCTAATCCTTACTACAGAACATGATCCTGAAGTGACTCCTTCCGGGTCATTGTGTGATGATCTCTCTGGAGGTCATCTTCTTGGAGGGAGTTGGGTGGGGATGATGATCCTGAAGCCAGGGTCAGCTTCAGGCCAGGAGGGTGCAGGAGTGTGCAGGCTTCCCAGCAAGGTGGGTGAAACTTCTCCCACATTCTAGTTTAATCTCCCCTTTCTTTCAACTAGCATTGACTGACATGGCACTTATTTTTTCCAGTGTTTGGGCTGAACATGGTCAAATTATGCAAACTTTTTATTTGTGGAGCCACATGTCCAACTTAGTGGCTACCGAGTTCTTCTTCCACCCAGCAGTGTTCATAGGCAGGCTGGCAGGCCTTGCATAAACCATACCATCTCTCAGTTGGCTCAGATTTTATCTGCAAACAGAGTTAATCCCATCAACTCCATTTATCCTAAAACAGTCCTGAAGACTAATAAACTGGTAAGTGTCTAAAATGGTAGACCCTCCGTACATGTATATGACTATTATTGCGAGCCTCCCTCTGGATGGCCAGAAGAAAAATTAGACTCACAGTTTAGTTGATATTTATAAAGCTCTACATTTAAAAATATTTTATGCTGTTTATTAATTTGGGACAGACTCTTGTCCTGTGCACTTTCATGATCATGTTTTCATGCATCAAGGCTTTGTTAAGCCTTCCCTACAGACCTCGTTTTCATGGATTTTTCGTTATTTTGCTCATTCATGCTATGATGAGCCCTGTTTTCCCTCTGAAGAGAAGGATTGGTGATTTCTCAAGTTGGCTTGTGGCTGAATGAACTAGATTCTAGGTGTGGGATTTGTACCCTTAAATGGCCTGCCTCAGTAGGCAGAGTCTGGAGGGGTTCTAGGTGAGGCTCAGTGGGTGAAGGAAAACTCCAGAATGGAGACAGGGCCATGGGCGGGTGGAGCTCCAAAGTGCAATTATCAAGGTGCAATTGAATAATCAAAGGGTTGGGTCTGGACAAGAATGTTTACTGATCTGGATAAGCCTGAAATGTTTACCCATGGACTGATTGATCCTTCTCTCCCTCTAGGAGGCCAGGGTCCATTAAAGGCCAGCCTTAATGGCTTGTGTGTTCTGCCCACTGTTTACACCTCAAGGCAGTCCCTACATGTTTGGCTCCCTCTGTCATCTCCCATGCTGCCTCCGGAAGGATCCCTCCTCCTGCTGCAGAGCAGCCCTCAGGACTGTATTCAAGCACCAGCTCAATTAGCACCAGTTTTTCCCAGCTCCACTCAAAGAGGGTGGACACTGCTTTTTGATCAGTATCTCTTTGGCAATGGTTTACTCCTCTTCCCCAGAGCCCAGGTGTTAGGCCCTGTGGGCCCCCCAGAGCCTGTGGTCTTTTTGAACTATCCTACTTGCCCCTTCCTCAGGCCTGGCACTTAATCCCCTCTCCCTCTGCATTCATCACCAGGATAACTGGGAGAGAGGCGCCCCATGACTCTGTTGTTTAAGGGTTGTTCCACTAGAGGATGCTGTTTCCTTCGTGTGGTCCTTGAGGTAATTTATATTGAAATGGCTTTGATCAAATAACCAGTCCACCCCCCCTCCCGCCAAAATAATAGCCACAAGTCTAGGGGTCAAAATAAATTCATGCATTGTGAGGAATAAACATGAAAACAACAAGACATGGTTACTTTTGGAAACCTTAATTCTATAAAAATATCTCGTTGAATCTTTTCTGTTCGACCTGAAGTTATATAATGTCTAGAATCATGACTTTGAATTCTGAAGCTCATCTCTGGCTTCTGAAACATTCCGTGATCTCTCCAATGTTGGTGTGAAGTCTTTGTGCGTCAGAAAAGCACATTCTATTTTTTCAGCTATGTCTGGAGATATTTGTAAAATGAAATTGGCTCCCAGATTGATTCGGTCCTCAGCATCTTGACAGGAGAACACAAGAACATGTTCTGGTTTTACTAAGACAAGAAGTGAATGCACCTATAGTTGAATACTAAAATCAGGCCAACTGATGCCCAAGAAGCAAAAACAAGTTGTGACTTAGAGATTCCACTAAGTCTTGATCACGACTAAAGTTATAAGAACAAAGTGGCAACCGACAACTCTTTGCTGGAGGCACCACAAGTTTAGGTGCGTTAAGAATTGCCACGGAACAGGCACGGGCAGAACCAAGGGAAAACAAAACTGAAAAGGATGGGGGGTATTTAACATCTCCTGGTTTCCCATGGGCCTGGGAGGGAGAAAAAGATGTAGTTCTGGAACTGCTTTGTCCTGTTTAAGGAAATCTAAGATCCTCTGTTTTCTTTCTTTCTTTTTTTTTTTTAACAAGAAAATTTCCAGTTGTTCAACCCTTCTTGATCACCTCCATCTTAGTTGTAAACCAAAGCTGGGATAGGTCTGAAAAGCAGGTAATCTGAGTTCTGGTTGTGACCTGGCTACTAGCTAAGTTTCTAGACAACTCATTTTTCTTTTTTTCTTTTTTTTTTTAACACATCGTTGTCTGTCGTTAGAAGAGTTGACAGATATTGATTGAAGGTATTGCAGTGTGTTCCACAGGAAGCTGGATTTCATGGGTTGAATTTATAGCTCTTTTTTTTGCAGTGAAATCTTTAAAAAATTATTTGGGAGGGACAGGGAGAGAAAGAAGGAAATAAAAAAAAAAGAGGAGAGGAGTTTAGAAAGGGAAACAGAGCACTCCTATTGGCTCATTGATTCTTCACACGCAGGCTTCGGTGACTGAATCCGAAAGGAGTCAGCTCAGTCCAGCACTCGTCTGTGGGTGGCAAGAATCCAGGTACCTTGAACCTGCTGTCTCCCACAGTTTGACTTGCAGGAAGCTGCAGTCAAGAACTGGAGCTTGGACTTGATCCCAGCCATTGCAACGAGGGACACAGGTTGCCCCACAGCATTATAACTTCTAGGCCAAATATTCACCCTGGAAATGGGCTCTGTGTTTTCTCTTTTGCATTCATGCAAATATTCATTTATTCCTTAGTTAAATAACCATGTTCTCACTCTACTTTTTTCACATTAGGAGTAAAAAAAAAAAAAAAGAGTCTCAGATGTGTTACTTTGTATCAGTATATCAACTTAAGCTTGCTGCTGAATTTATCATGAATTCATAATGCTGTAAATATCAAATACAGTGTTAAGCACAGTAGTGAATAGATTCTATGGTAGAGAGCAGCTATCTGACATTGATGGTTCATTTTTATTGTCATTCCATGTGTTTTGCTGTCAAACAGGCAATGTGAGTGAAAATTTTGATCACAAGCAGATGGAAATATTATAAAAGGAAAATATCTAATTAAGATGATATAATTTGAAAAGAGGGGAAACATGTAAGTGTTATTGTATCTTCACCATTTGTAGAAAGTAGAATATTTGTAGGATGAAATTTTCTTGATATTACTGTATAGATTATTTTTACCTGAACTATTTTAATCCTTTTCCTGAAACAAATAGCCAAATACAACTTTTCAAGTCTCATGAGGTGCTCTGTTTCTTTTAGTTCACCAAAATATAACCTCATCAATTGTTTCAGTCAACTTCCTCAAAATGACAAATTGAAAAGCTCTTAGCATAGCGTGGTTGCAAAGATCAACTAAGTTCTTCCCAAATGGTAGATACATTTTTGAAGAACGTTAAATCTCTAAGCTCTTTTCAATTCCAAAGATAAAGGGAATTACTTTAAAGAAGTCATGGAGAGATTGAAGTTCAGTTTGCTTTGGTGCAAAAATTTTAAATACACACATTTTAAATTAATGTTTATTTTTTCACAAAGTTTGGAAGACTCCTCCTCATTTTTTTCCTAATTTCGGAGAGAGCTCCCACACCTGCCAGTGACAGGAATGGGATAGGCCTCCAGGGGAAGTGAGAATTTGAAATACACAAATAAAATGCAAAGCTAAAACACAAAGCTGCATCTTAGGACTTCTCAACACATCTATTTCTTTTTTTTTCTCCCCAAATTTCCATTCATATTCTCTCTGCAATATATATTTTTTATACTTGTAATCATCACTTGTATAAACTTTCTTTTTTTTAAAGATTTATTTATTTTTTTATTACAAAGTCGGATATACAGAGAGGAGGAGAGACAGAGAGGAAGATGTTTCATCCGATGATTCACTCCCCAAGTGAGCCGCAACATCCGGTGCTGCGCGGATCCGAAGCCGGGAACCTGGAACCTCCTCCAGGTCTCCCAGGAAGGTGCAGGATCCTAAGGCTTTGGGCCATCCTCGACTGCGTTTCCAGGCCACAAGCAGGGAGCTGGATGGGAAGTGGGGCTGTTGGGATTAGAACCGGCACCCATATGGGATCTCGATGCGTTCAAGGCAAGGTGAGGACTTTAGCCACTAGGCTAAGCTGCTGGGCCCTGTATAAACTTTCAAGATGAACGTTTTGCCCTTAAAATATTTGTCACACTGTTAAAGGTTTTGTAATTACCTTAAAAAAGATTACATAATGTTTATAAGTTGATAGATTATAATTTATTTATTTATACATCTGTTTTGGAACATTTAGGTGGCTTTAAGTTAAGTTTTCAGTTGTAGAACATGCTCTGATAAAGTTTTATAAACATGGCTGTCTTCCATTCTTTTGAGTTACTTTCTTGAAGAAAATACAGATTACAGAGAAGGGTCAAAGAGTTTTATGATTGTTTGTGCATGTCTCCAGGGGCAGATTCTGTTTTGTGGGATCTGAAGTTCATACTACTTATGGAAGAGAGAAGACTCAAATCCCCTGGGGGCTAGCATTGTGGTACAAACTCTGGTTTGCACCCTACTTCACACTCAGCTCCCTGTTAATACACCTGGAAAGGCAGCGAGAGGTGGCTCAAATGCTTGGGCTTCTGCCACTCACAAAGTGAGTGACCCAACTGTTTCTTTTACTTTAGCCTGGCCCAGCCCTGGCCATTGCAACCATTTGAGGAGTGAGCTAGTTGATGGAATCTCTCTCTCTCAGGCTCTGCTTTTCAAATAATTACATAAATAGTTTTTTTTAAAAGAGTAGGCAGCTCCCGCCTTGAAAAGCCTCACCGTGGTGAGGAGACACTGGCTCAATGTGTGTCACATTTACACTGCCAAAGAAGGTTCTTTCAAATGCCCTAACAACTTAATTTCATTAGTAACATTTACAAATACTCCATCCCATAAGTCCATAAATTTCATGAATTCTGTTTGGTGATTTAGTTTTAGTTAATTTAGCCAACATAGCCTGATTATATTTATAAAGATAATCTACTTTCTAATGCAAATTTTTAATTACAGAAAATATTCTATTTCTTCTATCTCTCTCTTCTCTCTATAAATCTGCCTTTCCAATAAAAATAAATAAAACCTCCAAAAAAAAAAAAAAAAACCCTGCCACATTCCAGCACTCATTGTTATATAGTGAATTACTCCAAAGTTTAGTAATCCAAAATTCGGCTCTTTCTGTTTCCCAGTTTGACTGATGGTGTGGTTCTGATGTGCCTTGTGGTACAGACCAGTTCTCAGCTGCAAAATGGACTGTATAGAGTTCAAGGCAGCTTCACATTCATGTACTGCAATCAGAGGGAGCGCCCCAGAGTTGGCTCTCAGCAGGGACTGTGGTGCAGAGCTTATATCTGGAGTCTCCAGCACCCTGGTCTTAAGACATTGGACGTGGCAGCTGGCTAGCTCAGTGGAGACTAAGGTTTCTGCCAGATTGCGTGCAGGAGACGCAACCTGTGCTACGATCTAGTTCTGTGTATCCCTGAATATTGTTTTTTTTTCTTTATGATCCTAGCCGTGGAACTCACTTGGCTGTCTTGGTTCAAGGGGAATTCAAGCCAAAAATTCAAGGTCATTCTCATCGGCACAGGCTAATCATTTTCTTGGGTTGTTTACTTCTTACATAAATTATCTGTTCCACAGCATCATGCATTGGGAATTGAACAGAAGAAGAAACTTAAGTACATCATTAATATGGTTTCGCAAAAAATGAGAAAAGATAGAATTTTGTCTGCTTCAAAGTTTAAATGGCCCTTTCTCAAAGGTGAAAAATCAGTATTTTTTCAATAGCAGACTCAAGCAAGGTCACATATTATTCTATTTTCATCATCTAGTTTAGTAATGTATTTGTTTAACATTCTTCTGCTAAGAAAATAAAATCAGATGTTCAAATTGCTTGAACAACTTCAGTCATGCTGAGTAAGTGATACGGAAAACTTGATTCTAAAGACTCTCAGTGTGCCAGCCGTTATCTGCCTTAGCTGTGCCTCTTCTGTGTCCTGTCTCTTCTGTGTATTGCAGGCTCCTGACAGGCCAGTGATTGGTCAGCAGGACTCTGGCCAGGTCTTCCCAGTGAGAAGTCTTGGAAGGACACTGAGAAATGAAGTGGGGAAAGTGGCTTGCTTCCAACTTCCAACTTCCAACTTCCAACTTCCAGGTTTCCTTTTGTGGGAATCTTCTGGCAGCTCCTGGAACTCTTTTCTGGATTCCAGTATCACTCACATTTTAGATGCCCAACACCTGTGAGTGGCATCCCTCTAGACTGTGCCAGCGCCTATAAGGACAACCCATTTGGTTAGTTCAGCTTGTACTGAGGAACTGCTCACTGATTGTTTTCAACACCAACCACAAGGGGCATGCTGTCTTTCCATACACACAGCTATTCAAGAGCTTACTCCTCGTACCTGCTCCATGCAACACGGACGGTACCTCCTTTCTGCCTCTAGGATCTATTGAGATATCCCAAAAGTGCACCAGCAAATGCACTCCCTGGTGCTACCATTTCTTCCTCCCTTTCATTTCTCTGGCCCTGAGCACACAGTTGCTTTGTTGCAGGGATTAGCAACTGGGTTAGTCCGCATTCTGCTTTTGTTTCTTTGGCATCCCAACCACTTTCATAACTACAACCTCAGTTACGAATGACCTCCTGGTCCATTTTCTTTGAGGGAAGGGATGGGGCTATCACTTATCACCTGCAGATCTGAGTAAAATACTCAGTTAAGTGGAGTTGGTGTGCTAAAATGACAGTTATAAGAGCATGCTATTCAGAAAACATTGATGCTTTGTTTCCTATGGGTTTAATATCTTCTGTTTGTAGACGGTATGTCTGTAGTACCAGTTTGCTTTATAAGAGACCTTTTTTTTTCATGAAACAGAAAGCAAGCATATTTGGGGATAATACTCATTTTTCTGGTCCATGTCAAATTCAATTTTGTAACAGTGGAAGTAAGAGGGATATGTCCATTGGTCATTCTGTCATTAGCACATAGACTCATAAAAGTGAAAAACGTTGGTTATTATTGAGAAAAACAAACCAAAAAACCTGTGATGAAATTCTTCTGTTTTTCTTAATTAGACAAAAGCTAATAGATTTCAGTTTTGTTGCCAGTTCAAACCCATGAACTGCTTTAAAAATTTCATGCTTGAAAATTATCTGTGGAGACGCTGAAACGGAAAACTGCTTCCAATTCTTCGGAACAAAAGAACCAACAAACTAGACTCTTTGTGATTCCTTGGCTGTTTTTTTCACTTGCTAATTTTGTAAAATTTGTATTGAGAAAAATGTATTTAATGACAAGTTCCAGTAGCAATTTGTTAATTTGTAGCTACTAAAATCACACGCATGCTAAATAAGCATTGACATTTTAGAAATAAAATGTTTTTCATCAACAAAGTCAGGAGAAAAGCTAGTCACAATTTCTCATTTAGCCTTGCATGATTGTAATTATCTAGGATATTCAGGAAGGAGCATTGAAATGGTGTTGTCTATGTGAGCAAACATATCACTCTGTCATTTCTATCTTTCAGCTCTTCTGTCTGGGCGTGTAGGTTTAACAGACATATTTTCCTCTCAGACTTCACACTTATCTTTCTATATTAAGAGTGTCACTTCTTTATAGGTATTCTCTATCTTTAGTTTGATTTCTTTTATTATTAAGTCAAACCTGCAAAAGGCTGGTTTCAGTCAAGCAAAGAGTTTATTTATTAATTTGTATGTTTATATAAGGTTGACTTATTTATTTGAAAGGTAGAGAGTGAGAGGGGCAGGAGGGAAGGAGCGAGACCCTTCTTCCATCAGGTGGTTCACCCTCGGTATGGCCGCAATAGCTGGGACTTGGCCAGGCTGAGCCGAGATGTGGATACAGGGACCCAAGCACATGTGTCAGCATCTTCTGCCTTTCCGGTCACATCAGCAGGAAGCTGGATTGGAGGTGGAACAGCCAGGACACAGACGAGTGTTCCCATAAAGGATAATGGCATTACAGGGAACAGCTTACCCACTGCATTGCAACACAATCCTTGTGTGTTTATTTATTAAAGCCAATTGTGACTGTCTGACTTTGTGAGCTTGGACACCAAACTTCAGAAACTGATAGGTCATTCAAGAATGAGCTACTCAAATCATAAAATGAGGGTTTGAGAAGTCCAGAAAGACAGGGATGTAGAAACTCGCTAACTCTTAAATGTATAAATCGAGATAATTTAGGAAAGTAAAAATATGCGTGATCACTGTTTACCTCATTTGCAGCGAGGTACTTTAATCCTAATACATTTTTAAAAAGGATCAGCATGTCCTATGTGTATGAAGAAAGTGCAACGGAACAGAATACACACGTGATATTAGAAAGATAGAATTTTTGAGAACCTTTTCTTTGAGTATTTAAGTGGGTGGTGGACCTACTGTGAAAGTGTAGGATGGACCCGCTGGCTGAGAGCACAGATAGTTCATCCACAACATATGAAAGACATCCAAACATGTTATGTTCAGCACACACCAAAGATTCAGTCTTAGTGGAAGTCGTCTCTTGGAGTTTGTTTTCTTTCTTCCATAATAAATCAGAAGCAAGGTCATCAGCTGGAAATGCAGCAGTTAAGGCTGTTGGAGATTCAGTAAGAAATGACAGGGATGTGTATGTTTTGCACCATGAAGTAGGATTGTCTGGCAGCATTAGGAGTGCACGCAGGATTCGGCTTGCAAATGGAAAGCATGTGAAATTCAATAAAGATGCTGATGTTGCAGTATACTTTATTTTTTTAAAGACTTAATTTATTGTACCTGAATGTCAGAGTGTCAGAGTCACACACACACACACACACACACACACACACACACACACACACACACACACACACACAGAGACACAGACACACAGAAACAGAAAATCTTTCCCTTGCTGGTTCATTCCCCAAATGCCTGCAAGAGCTAGGCAGGTCTGAAACTGGGAGCCAGGAGCTTCCCTGGGTCTCCGCTGTGGATACAGAGTCCAAATCCTTGATCCATCTTTCACTGCTTTTGCAAAACATTAGCAGGGAGCTAAATGAGAAGTGGAGCAGCTGAGATTCAAAAGAGTACCCGTATGGCTTTCTGACACCACAGTTGAAGGATGAGCAAGCGCAAAACTCCGGGAGAGGCCCAGCCTGCCACCAGGGGGCGTCTGTGCACACACCTCGGATCCTGCTTCCAGTTCCCAGCTGATTGCAAGGGGTCCCCAGTGGCTGCAGAATAGGAGCATCTCTGAGCAGAGAGAAGCAACCTGGCCCCTGGCCTTCAGCGTTGGATTTGAACAGAGGAAGCGAGGATGCGCAGAGCGGAGGAGAAGAGCTAATTCACGTAAGGGCTCACAGCTCAAAGAGCTGCGTTTGAATTTCAGAGAGAGTTCATGGAGTAAATAAGGCAGTGATGGATAATTCTGCTGATCCCATTCTGAGTATTTTCCTTTATATTCAACTGGGTGTGTCGATCAAGGTTTAAAACTGAGAGCAGGGTAACAAAACATACACACATTTGCGCACTGGTGTCTAAGATGTGTGCACGTGTGTGTGTGTATACTTGGTTTTCTTCCTTATGGATAGTTTTAAACACTGAGAAATTTCTACTGATAAAAGGAATGTAAGTTGATGCTTTACAACTTCCAAGCTGGACTACGTGATTAAACACTACTGTGTGCTTTTAACTACATTGATTTGCCCTGTGATAAGCGTTCTCCATGTTAAAATGGTGCGGGCCCAAGGAAGAGCAGACTGGTGTCTGGCCACCCTCCGTGTTGCCCATATGTTCTCTGCGGCAGCTGTGTTTTCCCATTTCCCCTGTGTGTAAGTAAAATGCAACATCTCTTAGTAATTGCTGTGAATTCTCTTTGGATGAGTCAGTCATGTGGGTTTTCCTGAAGATCGCAGGGTAGGACTAGACAGATGGTGGGGTCGGTAGTGTAAGCTGCTCAGTGTGGTACTCAGGATATTCTCCTCGGTGGTGACGTTATTTCTCATCTGTCTTACAGCTGTAGTCCTCCAATGCCCTCAGTGTGTTTCCTTACCATGGGAGATTTTGATCTCTCTTAGGTACTTGGTTTAGATGACTAACTCCCAACACTTCTTGGTTCTGTTTTCAAATAACTGAAATTTGAAAATCGAGTTGTCTTTTGGAAAGAAAACTATCTTCCAGCTTTCCGTAGTCTGAGATTAGTAGAACGTTTCCAGTAACAAATCCACCTTCCTTGTTCAACCGCATCTTGTGTATGATCTATACCTGTTGACCTCCCTAACCATCTCTATGTACTTGTTTGAGAAACGCTTCATGGTTTGCCACACAATTCTCAGTTTACAAACATGGTACGTAAAACTCTGTTTTTCCTGGAAACCTTAAAAAAGCAGATTGTCATCTTCTCACCACAACTCTCGTGTGTGTGTGTGTGTACTCCTTCTCATAGCAGATGTTAATATGCACACATACCTGGCAGTGCCTGAGCGTTCCCCCAAGCCACAGTCTGTCATGCAGGTGACCTCATCAGATGAGAAGTGATGATTCATACATGGTAAGTTCCAAACCAGGAACATTGCGTGTATATACCCATCAGATTTGTCAGGGAGAGTTTTTCTCTGGACCAAAAAAAAAAAAGATATTTAGGGAACTTGTGATTTACCTCAAAGACCAGCAATGGGGTATTGGTTGAAAAATGCTAGATTTCATGGCAAAACATTTTTTAAAAATCTAATTAGAAAAAGAGAATGATATTTAAACTATCCTTTTCAGAGGTGAAACAAATGTGACGTGTTGAATCATCAATCAAGCTAAAATGACAAACTTCCACAGTGCTGATCTTGTTCCTTATTTTCTAATTTTCTATAAGTTTCTTTGTCAGTAGCTACCCATTATTCTTAAAACTGCCATAATTGGTGCAGATGTAAAAAAAATATTAAAAAAAACAGATAAGAATTGTTCTACGTAGTTCTTTGTGCTCATTAGGGATTATATTATTTAATCTTTACAGTTTTAAAAATATCAGCCTTTATTCAGATGTGATCCTATACCATTACAAAGCCTGCTTTAAGTAAATCTGAAAATGAGCTCAATTGAAAAAGTGGTGCTCAGAGCAGGAAATTCATGTATAAACATTGTTGTTAGCCATGTCTGTCTCATTTCCAAGGCTACATTTACTCTTCTGAAAATTGTTTATTCTTATTTGTTAGAGTGAGAGAGAAATGCCATCCACTGGTTCACTCCCTCAAAGGCCCACAATGACTGGGGATGAGCCACGTTGAAGCTGGGAGCCTGGGATTCTATTGAAGCTCTGCATGTGGCTGCCAGGGACCAAACTGAGCCATTCTCTGTCACCTCCCAGGATGCACGTTAGCAGGGACTGGAATCAGAAGGCTGGCTAGGACTTGTACCCAGATACCTCAAAGTGGCTTCCAGATGCCCTAAGTGGCTTCTTTTTCTTTACTTTTCATTTAAAAAAAATTATTTGAAACAGAATGGCAGAAGGAGACACACACACACACACACACACACACACACACACACACACACACGAGGAAGAGAGAGGAACTTCATCCTGGTTTCCCATGGAGGTGGCCATCTTTTGCTACTTTCCCATGTGCCTTAGCAGACAGCCATATTAGAAGTGGAGCAACCAGAACTGGAACTGAGGCTCCAAGACAAGATGCTAGAGTTGCAAGTAGCATGTTAACTCACGTTGCTTCATTGCTGGCCCTATCCCAACTGACTTCTTAATCTGCATTCCAAATGCCCACTGGAAGAGTGAAATATTCTGTGAAGAGTGAAGAATAGAATATAGGGTTGTGTGAGGCGATTGATTGGTAGTTGTGTTTGCTTCTGAGGGAGCCCAGAGCTTCTTCTGGGTCTCCCACATGGGTACAGTTTCCCAAGGCTTTGGATCATCCTTGACTCCCAGGCCACAGTCAGGGACCTGAATGGGAAGTGGGGCTGCCAGGATTGGAACTGGCGCCCATGTGGGATCCTACACATCCAAAGCGAGGACTTTAGCCGCCAGGCTATTGCATCAGGTCCTGTTGTGCCACATTTATCCACCATTTCATTTGATCATTTCAGCAGTGTGATGGAGAATGTAGAATTATTATCTATTAATGTTACTATTGCTACTGTTAATTTTGTTTTTACAGATGATAGAGTTAGACATGTTTAGTAATTTTTCCAAGTTTGCACTCAGTAGCTCTGGAATGAGAGAATCCTGACTCCAAGGTTTCTTGTGTTTTTGTACTGGACCAGAATGCATTTGTAACAAACACGGAATCAGGCTCAGCTGCTTCGAAAGGGCTGTGCACGTGTCTGTGGGTGCAGTTTCCTCCACATCAGTGTCAAACGGCTTTTCCTTTTTCTCTTCTGAATCAGGAGTTGACCTTCACACCTTTGCAAAAATAGAACCCAGGAGACTGCTGTCTTTGAAGGGTGTGGAGAAAAAAAGCCAGCTTAAGGCCAACAGTTCCACAGAACAAGTTACCTCCAATAACCCAGGCAAGAATTAAACCAGTTTGGTTACCAGGCACAGGCTTCACAGATGATTAATCTTTGAAGGCTTGCTAACAGAATTCATTGCTTAAAGTTACGCTTGAAAGATACACCACAAGGCTAACTTTGAGCACAAGTGGAGGTTGGATAAAAAAAAAAATGAATAAAATGCATTCTTTAGGGAAAGCACCAAAGCTTTGTCTCATGACCTAAAAGTGGGCACCTGTATGCTTTCAGGTGGGAGCAACAACATAGCTGTTTTTGAGGAACACTGTTGCTTACACCATGGCACAAAAGAGGCGGAACCATCTGTGTACTTCGATATTTCAGCTCTTCATCTCTATGTTGACAAGGGAGTGTGTCTCCAGTCTTGTACATAACTTGTGATCTGGGTCTTCCAGAGAAAGCTGCTCTGGGATCCTAGGGTGGAAGGTTGAGCCGAAGCCGGGTAGTTTTAGAAGCTCAGTGGGAGGAATTAAGTCTAGTGGGCTCTCTCAAACCAAATGGACCTTCCTTGTTTGGAGGAAATGTATCACGGTGTGTGTCCTTATTCCAAGACACTGTGACGGATGGCGGTGGAGTTGGACTAGCTGTTCCTCATGTGAATGCTACAGCCTTGTCCTTCAGGGAGCGGAAATCACACACTAGGAAGGTGGACCATGAGAGACCCACAGCTGAACAGCATGAAGAAGGGACAGTTCTGAGGAGGCCGCTCCCAGCTGGTGCAATGCCCTCTCCACTCCCCTCCCTTCTCGTGAATGCTGGTGCTTCACCCAAGAGGCGGCTTATTTACATCCTGTGGTCACTGTGGAGCTGGTTGTGGTGTCTTTTTGAAGTGGCAAGCCAAATCTATGGTTCATTGCTACTAACTGTACTGAAACACATGGCAGAATGTTTGGCGAAATCAGTTTTGCTCTTTCTACTAATTTTACAAATGTCATCCTACTTTGTTTACTTACAAATTTTATTTTAAACGTTTTAGCAGAAAGTCTTTTACATTTAATTGCTTCCATCTCTTGTACTTTCTGAAGATTTGGAATCGTTCTGAAAAAATAAGGAATGCTGTTTGCATTCATGTATGTGGGTGTCCACACACCTTTAACACAGACACATAAGGTGAGCATTCTGAAAGGAATCATAATTAATCAAATATCTATTAAGAATCAGTCATGTGCTTATGTTAAAAGATTACTGACCCACAATGCATGTTTATATCAGAAACCTATAATAATCTTTATAAACTTCTAATTCCCCAGAATAGTTCCTGAAATGTCCAAAAATATATCTCACCCATTTTCTTGAATGTTGACTATGTAGTTTTTCTCTGCGCAGTGTAAAGTGAGGTTAAGTTAGGACAGGTGGACTTTACCTGCTAGTGGACCATGGCCTTAGCCATGCAACACATACAAAGAACTTTATTTTTTTCTGGTGGGAGGGATGGTGGCGGGGAGCCTGTGGTTGGAGATCACTGAATTTCACTCTCATGGAGTGTTGGAGTTAAACTTTGTACCTCTTTGGTCTTGGGATACTTAAACCTAAGCTAATGATGATGTTTGTCACTGTATGCAGCAGAGGAGTTTTATAGATGTCGTTTTCTTACAGTTGATGGAAATGGTTAGCACTACTTCCATACTCCATTTGACTCTTCTTAAAAATTATTTTTTATTATTGGTTTATGATACAGATCCATAGGCTCTGGAATTTCTTTTCCCCTTCTCCAAATCCCACCCCCCATTGATTTCCCTTCTAGTATTAAAATGGGTGGTCTTCCATGAGTAGTCATAAGTCCATCATGCTGCTATTGAAGTGTTTGCCAACATTGTAGGGATAGACAATGTCAGAGAATCCAGCATCCTATTCTCAGAATAGTTTCAACTGTTTCACTAGGCCATGTTTGATTCTTGTGGAGCTTGAAATAGCACAATTTTTAAACCTGCTAGTGATGAACCTGCTGTCTTAGGTAATTCAGTTAAGCTTTCTACATCTTGGTATTGTCATCTGGAAAAATGAGCATTATTCATAAAAAATAATGCTTCTCTCCTTTTTCTAGGGCCACCTGTAATTTCTGTCACTCTCTTGGGTCTGAAAGGTGAGGGTATAGATTCTATAAACCAGGGATACCTAAATAGCTTGTGATACCTGGTACAAAATAAAGATATGACCCCTGGTTAACCCATTTTTAAAGATTTATTAATTTTTGTTTGAATGGTGTGTTCATAGTGAGAGAGAGAGAGAGAGATCTTCCATCTGCTGGTTCAGACCCCACATAGTTGCAATGGCCAGAACTGGGCAGGTGTGAAGCAAGAAGCAAGAAGCCTGGAGCTTCTTCCAGGTCTCTTACATGAGTGTAGGGACCCAAGGACTTAGGCCATCTTTTGTGGCTTTCTTAGCACATTAGCAGGGAGCTGGATGGAAAATGGAGTGGTCATGACTTGAACTGACACCCATGTAGAATGCCAGCAGTGCAGACAGAAGCTTAGTCTACTGTACTATGCTGATTGCTCAACATAGTCTAACTATTTCAAGATGGGGATAGAAGAGCATTATCCCAAGCATGGGGCTCAGGTGAGAGAGGCCATGTGTTGCTCCACATGTCACATGTTCTTGCTGGGGTCCTGCTGTGAATCTGCAGAAGATCTTTTGAGTTCCAGATTGAGGTTTGGAACCATTCTCCAGCAACAAGTCCAGGACAGAGTCTCAAATTCCACTTCCTTTGGGAAGAGAAGCCCTGATTCACAGGCAGGAAGCACTGGGCAGCAGACTTTTCTAATCCAGTGGCCACACATTCCAATACTGGCACTGTTATTTAGTGGCTTTGTAGCCTTCAGTATGTATTTCACTACTTAAAAAATGGGAATAATGGGGCTGACATTCTGGCTCAGCAGGTAAAGCTTCCCCCCTGCAACACCAGGATCCTGGCTGGCTTGTGTACCTGCTGCTCCACTTCTATTCCAGCTCCCTGCTAATAGCCTGGCAAAATCATTAGAGGATCATCCAAGTGCTTGGGTCTCTGTCGCCCATGTGGGAGACCTGGATGAAGCTCCAGGCTCCTGGTTTCAGCCGCAACCAGCCTTGACAGTTGTCGCCATTTGGGGAAGTAAAACAGAATCCAGATTTCTCTGTGCTTTTTCCCTTTCTAGAATGCTGACTTTAAAATCAATACACACATCTTTTTAAAAATGGCCATGATGATCAATCAACATTGCAGAGCGGTTCAAGTAATAAATGTGAAAATACGAGATGTATCAGAGGCACTTAAATGATAGTTCTTATTATTGTTATAGGTGCATGGTATTTCTTATATGCATCTTGTGCAGAATATGCTAGATGCTTTGTTTTTTAAACAGAGGCTTCCAGAAATGCACCACAGATAGTTTCTGACCTACTAATTCTCTGTTTCTGATTTATGGACACTCATATGATGCTATGGGGCACAATTATTATCATTTTCCCACACTTCAGCCCTGCCAGTGATGGAAGTGTAATAAGATACAAAAGAAGTAGCAGACATCTTGACATGGTGACATTAACAAGATGATGTGCTGATGAAATGTTTTGAGTTACTGAGACTGGAGGCATTGTAGAAACTATTGGGCATTTTTATTACAGTGTAATAGGCCCAGGTCCCTGCTGTTCTTCCCAGAGTATCTTCTAAGGCCATTTGCCTTGGGAAAAAGTGGCTACTGCTGACATTTGCCATGTTGGGCTGTGATTGTTCTGTGAAGCAATCAGAAGTGGCGCATGAATCTTGGAATAACTGGACACAGTTTATATGCACTGCTACAGAGTCCGAAAAGCCCTTCAGAAGATACCTGGCCTATAGGTGAAGTGCAGTAACACTACACACACACCAACACACGCAAACATCATTGCACTCAGTAGAATCACGTTTGTGAGCATCCTTTTGGAATGGCTCCTCGGATAGGTACCCAGGCATTTTCTGCCAGCTACATGGACCAGGCAATGCAAGGTTACTTGGAGAATCTTGGCATTTGGAGAGTGAAAAAAGTCTCCTGAACTAACAATTGTTCTGCAGACATAGTACTATTTATTTTCACCTATCAAAAGTATAGCCTACATCTATGCATTTTTGATATCACATAGGGCAAGAGTCAGAGTGCAGATCGTAGAAAAGTGCAGTGCAAAACTTGGCAATGACAGAGACCAAGGCATTCAATTGGAAAATGCTTTGAACTAACTCGTTGCCTAAAAACAGCAATTCCACTGTGTAACGGCTGACACCTTTTAGAGGGGTTGTTCTGCCATGGTTTACCCACTTACTCCTTTCCAGACATCACCCCTCCCCTCATCATCCTCTTCCTTCTCCCCAAATATCCTTTAGGACTTTATTTCTTCTTTACTGAGTTGTACATTTGGTAAATATTCCTAGTTTCTTGAGGCTTGGGAGATAGATGAAAGGTCAATCTTTGTATATTCATTCATGGAGGAAAAAGATGATGGGCTATGCAAGATCAACAACGCAGTGTTTTGTGAAAGGCATAATGAGAAGAACATGCTCCAAGTAGAATGAGCTCATTTCGGTAAAGACTGATGCATGCGTTCTTAGCCAAGGTTTTTATTTATTTATTTTTTTTAAAGAAAAGATCATGCTTTGGACAGCCCAGATCATTGGGTGCAGAGTTTAACTGAGTCAAACCCTGGGAAATAGTTTTGTCTGGTGCTCTTTACTTGAGTGGACAAGCATTGGCTTCTTTGGTCAGGATTGTTCTTTCCTTCTTTGCTTGCTTCCTTTCATTGTTTTAGTAAAAGACTTTCTTTTCCATGCTACCTTACAATGTATTCACAGCATCAAATAAGGTACTGTTGTATTCCTGTAAGGTGTGTGTGTGGGTGGCGGTGTACGTGTGCACATGTGGTCAGAAGCATTGAGGTCATGGAGAAGTCTAGGGAATCTACTGGGAGCAGCCGGGGAATCTAGGCAGGCAGGAAAGTAACTCAGCAGAATAGTTACCAGAATGCGGTCTTCAGAGTGTGTCCTACTGAATCGCAGCATTGATATTGTTTGGTAACTTTGTAAGAAGAACAGCTTGTTGGGTAGAACCACAGACCCTTGGGGTCAGTAACTCTGAAGTGGGTCTGACAGGCTCGAGTTGATTGACCCTTCCAGGTGATTGTGGAACCACATAGGTTTGCAACCAGGGCCCGAAGGAAGCATAGGCATCCTCACAGTCCCAGTGAGGGAACACAGTCCCAGTGAGGGAATCTTCTTCCCTCTTTCTCAGATGCTGTGACCTTTCAAGGCCTTTTCAGATTCTGCCTAAGGAAGTGGTCCTAGGTTTCTTGTGGTTAAGAACGTGTAATTGTATTTGCTTGGATTATAATTTTTTTTTACATCAGCAGTTATTTGCCTCAAAGGAATCTTTGGTATATATTATTTTTGCTCCGTTCCTTTCAAGAAGTAAAAAGAATAAAAAAGCTCAGGTAGATTTCTATTTCGGTTTTCTGTTTAAAATGTACTTTGTCTTTTTAAATATACTCCTCCATTTAAGCATCTGTGCTCATTTTACCTTAATTTGCTAAATTTTGCTGAAGCGCTGTTTTTCTGCCTCTCTATGGTACACTACGGACTTTTAATTGTGGACATTATATTTAGCAAGATCAAACCACAGAATTCTGAAGAACTTCCAGGAAACTGGAGGTTTCATTGCAATTTGCATATTGCATAATTCAGCTTCTCACTCAGACTCTCAGTGCAGTTTCCTCTGAGTATAAAAATTGCAATTGCATCAGCATATCATTTTTTAACTATACCTACAAAGATCCAGATTTTGCACTTGCTTGATCAACATAACAAGGAAAACCTGCTCCTCTCTGTCCTTTCTTTTTTCTTGTCTATTTTCTTCCTCTTCTCTCCTTCCTTCCCTTCCTGTTTCTTCTCATTTTCCTTCCCTTCTCCATCATCTTCTTTCTCCTTTTTTGTTAAAGCCAGAGGTCTTCTGATTTCTGTTTTAAATAACATCACCTCATTTGAAAAACAAATGAACCAAGAATTTGATAGAAGAATAAGACAAATCTAGAGGGGTCAACGTTGAGAGAGATGTGGTCAACAGATGACCCAGAAGTCAGGTTCAGCATAGCAAAAATGTAAACTGGAAAGTCAGGAAGGCCCAAAATGTGCCATTGTGAGCTCTGGTTCTGGGACAGGGTATGTGCAAAGCCACCAGAAGGAGGCTACAGGCAGTGGCTATCATGCAAACAAAAAATTTGTTCGTGCTCAGTCACTTGCTACTTGACCTTTTGGGTTAGTTCTGTTCCATCGCTGAGTCTTTCAACCCTGAAAGTGAAGTTTGAAAGGAACAGTTTTCAGTGTTGTTGTGTAACTGAGAAGAATCCTATGTAGAGAGTAGACTGGATCTCATGGTGAGAAATCTTCAGCTAGTACATGTTCATACTTTCAGTTGTAACTCATGTGCTTTCATTGCTGATGGCATTCTGTCATATCAAGATGCCATGGAGTGTTTATGCATTCATAAAACAAAGAACATTCTAGTTCATTCCAGACTTTGTATTCATATAAGATGAACATGTATCGATAAATCTCTTCCGATAGTCATATGCAAAATTTTACTAGAATAAGTAACTCAGATTGAACTTGCCAAATTGAATTGACTGTAATTATCTTTCCTAGGTAGTGTCTCATTTCCAAGTGGTTGTACCCATGGACAACTCCACTAAGAGTATGGAGTATTTTTGCAAATTCTGTGAAATGTCATTTTGTTCCATAGGTTTCATTATGCATTTCCCTAATTATCAATGAGACTGAGCATATTAAATATTTTAAGGTTCATTAAGGTTTATGTTTTTGAGAAATCAGTGTCTAGAGCTGCACATGTAAGTTGCAAAATTATATTTATCTATTTGATTTGTAGGTGGAAAATGTTAATCGGTGAAAGAACCCATTTTTGGACAAGAGAGATTGCAAGAGTAGATTAGAAAGAAAATTGGCTGACATGGAAGCTCCGAAGTTCTCAAAAAGTTGTACTATTACAGGTATTATAGTTTGTAACTATTATAATTTTTCCATATTAGTAAATCCATCACCAGTAAGTATTAAAAATCTACCTCTAAAGAGTGCAAAGGGGGTAAAAAATTTGGAAATTACAGCATTATCATGGAAATATTTACTATATTTTAAAATTTAGGCACAAAATAAATTAACAGCTAAATATAATACATAATATAAAGAGAGAAAAGTTCACTAATAAATGAGTGGCATATGTAGTAAATGTAAAAATTTTGGGGGACAATAGAGTTCTGGAAATTGGAATGACCTAAAAAATCTTCATGAGGTATAAAAAATAGAACTTATCCTCACATCCTTCTAGAAGAAGAAATTTGTTAAGAGCATTTGGACAAGGTGAACTGAAGAGAAGTGTGGATTGAACAAAATTACACTTTTATTCACAATGTGTGTTTTAATTTTTAATAAAACTTACTTTAAACTCATGTTAATCAAGGTGATGATTTCCCAAGTATCAAACATAAAGGTGCAACAATTCACTTGAATTTGTTTTCTCTGAAACTTTTAACAACTTGATTTAGCTTTCATTTTTTCAAAAGATCTAGAGATTCATTACTATTGTTTACTCAGAAGTAACCAAGTAGGATTTGTTTTAAGCATAAAGAAATGACTTTGACATTGTGCTCTGTGTAGCAATGATTATGCTGGGAATTTGAATGTTCTTAATCCTTAAAGCAGTGAGTTTCCAGAATAACGTTGGGTTTTCTAGTGGCAAGATTGTTGTTTTGCCTTTGTAACCTTGCAAAACTCAGTGACTGGAATCTTTTATTCAGATAGTAAATCCAGTAGTAATCCATTGAGTCAACGTTCATTTTTGTTTTTCATGTAAAAAAAAATGCTATTAAAATTTCCAATACAAATGACTCAGAAAATAATCTACTAATCATAACATAGATTTTCAAAGTGATTAAAGCTGTTTAATTAGATGTTTTAATTTTTTTTCACAAATTGACTATTATGTGAACAGAAAAGCACTAAAGTAATACTGTAGGTATACCAAGGAAAACTATTCAATATTTAGAAAAATCTGTTGACTTAAGTGTTCTATTCAGCAATCTACTTTTGCAAAAATGAAACCCAATCTAAGTACTAATTGAAGTCTCTCCTGAATCATTTTCAAGTCAATGTCTTAAATGTATTCTTTTTTTTAAAGATTTATTCATTTTATTACAGCCAGATATACACAGAGGAGGAGAGACAGACAGGAAGATCTTCCATCCGATGATTCACTCCCCAAGTGAGCCGCAATGCGCTGATCCGAAGCTGGGAACCTGGAACCTCTTCTGGGTCTCCCACGTGGGTGCAGGGTCCCAAAGCATTGGGCCGTCCTCGACTGCTTTCCCAGGCCTCAAGCAGGGAGCTGGATGGGAAGTGGAGCTGCCGGGATTAGAACCGGCGCCCATATGGGATCCCGGGGCTTTCAAGGTGAGGACTTTGGCTGCTAGGCCACGCCGCCGGGCCCTTTAAATGTATTCTTACTGAAAGAGTGTGGGTGGGCATTTGGATGAACAATTAAGGCACTGGTTAGCAGGCTTGATTCCCATTTTGGAGTACCTCAGTTCCAAATTGGGCTGCTGGTCTTCACTTTAACTTCCTGCTAATTGTCGGAGGCAACAATGATGTCATTGAATTCCTGCAACCCATGTCGGAGACTTGATTTAAGTTCCTGGCTCCTGGTCATGGCCCAGTCTCAACCTCACCACTATGGGTATTTAATCAATTAGCAGGTGGGATGAACTAGCAGAAGGGCATCTGTGTCTTTCTTTCTGAATTACCAGCAAATACAAAAATAAATAAAGCAGTTAAATAAAAAGAAAAGGCAGAAGTATGTCCTGTTGTTTGATTTTCACCTAAAATTGGAAAAATGATAGACTGTATTTGAAAAAGATGTAATTTAGGGAAAGTTCAACATTTATTAAATTTATGGTTATGATGTCCTATGGAAAAAAATGACACTGTTGACAAAATAACCTGGTAGTATAATTTCTCTTTCTTTATTATACATAAACTTGACCACATTTAGACATTAGGTTTATAGTAGCTAGTGTACTACAGACTAAAAAGCAAATGAAAAGTAAGGCATTAATTTTTATTTATGAGAGAAATTAATTGTTACATCTGAGAATGCCATTTCATCTTTGTTCTGTTTTGTTTGTGCTTAAATACAAAGAATGTCAAGATCCAGGTGCACTTCCTGATTGGCCAATGGCTCCTGGTAAGAATGCTGCTAAAACTACAAATCCATTCTGGAACAAACTGTCGGCTTCTAACCCGTTTCTGGACGACATAGCACAACTAAGAACTAACCAGAAGAGGGATAATATTTCCATCTTAAAAGAAGATCCCTTTCTCTTTTTTAGAGAAATAGAAACTGGAAATTCCTTTGATTCCTCTGGCGATGAACTTGATGTTCATCAATTGCTCAGGAAGTCTCCCTCAAGGAAATCTGGGAGATCCAAAAGTGTTTCTGAACTCCTGGACATTCTGGATGACACAGCATGCGCCCCTCATAGTTTACATAACTCCCAACAGATCCTGGCACAAGACTTAGAATGGCTCCAGAATGATCGAGAGGCTTATAAAATGGCGTGGTTAAGTCAGCGCCAGCTGGCCCGCTCCTGCTTGGATTTGGATGCCATCAGTCAGAGTCCTGGGTGGGCCCAAACCCAAGTCGCAGAAACCACCCTGGTTTGCAAACTAACCCACCAAGGAGGATCGGTGCAATTGCCTGAAGGAGACATCACTGTTCATGTGCCTCAAGGTCACGTCGCTGTGGGAGACTTCCAAGAGGTGTCTCTCAGAGTCTTCCTTGATCCCCCACCAAGACTCAACCATGATCTTTCATGCACGATTAGTCCACTGCTGGAAATCACGCTGAGTAACCTTAACACAAAGGAATCTCTTCTCCTGGAGATGAGAATTGGGGCTGAAGTGAGGAAAGATCCTCTCAGCCAAGTCCGGACAGAAATAGTGTGCTTGCAAAGTTCATCGAAAGAAGGTCCTTTTGATGCCTTGGACAATTGCTACATTTATAAAGATACCATCCAAGTCAAGCTCCTCAACTTGAATCCAGTGATGTATCTTGTGGTGGTAGCTCAAACTAGAGCTCTCCAATCCTCAGCTGCCACCATCTGGGATTGTATTCACAAAACTACCTCAGTTGGAATGTATGGCCCCAAATACATACACCCCAGTTTCACTGCTGTTTTCACAGTTTGTGGACACAGGTATATGCCTGGAAAGCTTACAATCTCTGACATCAAGAAGGGTAAAAACGCATCTCCAGTGGTGTTTCATCTCTGGGGGAAGCATTCATTCTCACTTGATAAACCTCAGGATTTAAGTATTTCTGCAGTTTCATGTGATCCTAATTTCAAAGTTAAGGTGGATGCAGAAAAGAAAGAAATTAAACAACAGCAGTTGGAAGCGGGTGCAGTTGTTCATGAACAGTTTTTGTTTTCTATAGTTGAACCCAGGGAGATGCACTTGTTTGTTTTTCATGTTCAAGTGGAGACTCTGAATGGTAGTCAAGTTACCCAATTCACGATCACTACACCTGACCCAGCCCCAAACATTAAAAGACTCCCAAATCTTTCAGGTGCTTTAAAGGATGAGAAGGAACTCAAGTCTGCTGCTTTATTACCAACAGTGAGTATTAAGTATCCTAGATTTCAAGACAGAAAGTTGAATTTGACCAAGTATGGAGTCACTCTGAAGTCTATGCTACGACAAGTTAAGATTGACTACCTCCTGGAATATTTCAAAGGGGACACTATAGCTCTACTTGGAGAAGGAAAGATAAAAGCCATTGGACAATCCAAAGTGAAAGAATGGTATGTGGGAGTCCTCAGAGGTAAGGTTGGACTTGTGCATTGCAAAAACGTCAAGGTCATTTCAAAGGAACAAGTAATGTCTGTGTCAGACACAGTCTTTACAACCAAGAATCTTCTAGAACAAATTACCCTGCCCTTGAAAAAACTGACTTATGTCTACTCAGTTGTATTGACCTTGGTGACAGAAAAAGTGTGTGACTGGAAAGTTTTAGCTGAAATTCTGGGTTACTCACACCAAGCACTGGAAGATTTCAATCAAATACACACAGACCAAGAATCAGAAAAGGTTGCTTGTGTCCTGCAGAAGTTAAAGGAAGATTGCCATGATCACAGACCTACCCGGAAGTTTCTTTATGAACTCATTGTGGTGAGTGTTGCTTAAGTGAAGTGAAGTCATCCACCTGAGGGAAGGTTTTATTTAACAGTACTTATAATCCAACCTTCAAGAGAAGAAATTTAAAAACTCTGCAGTCCCAAATAAACAGATATCATCTTGCAGGAAATAGAAAGCTTTTTCTACAAGATAATGTCATTGGTTTGTTAGAGTTGAAATTCAAATGCGTTTTTCTCAGAAAATAGACCTCCAAGAACCATCTCTTATAGGAAGATGAACAGTTCCCTCTGTGCTAGTCCCAAGTGTTGAAGAAATGCTTTTTTCCACCTTTCTTCACTGTTCCACCAGCTGTTATTCAGGGAAAATAAAGAAGAGTAAACTTAAGCAAAACTGACTTAGCCATGGTTAGACCAGCTTTTAGCAGGTTTTGTTGGTTTAAAAGCAATGTTTTTGTTTGAGCAGTTTAATTTTCTTTTCCCATATGCCGTGCCTCACAACACAAATAGTGATATTGGCGAGTCTCATATTCATCCTCACTTTTTAATAGAACTCTTAGAGTCAACATGCATACATATATATATATATTTTTTTTTCTACACAATATTCACTCCAGTGAAAGGCTCAGAGGAAAGATCTAAGGAACACCTTTGCCTTTAAGGTAGAAATTCAATATTATGTATAAATACGAGCAAACTGAAAGTGTGCTTCTTGAAAGCTGTCCAAATGTGAATGGACCTAGGAGAGCGACAGCTTGTTGTGTGTTTGTCACTCTGCTGAGTAGCCCGTATGTGTTAACTCAGTTATCCGTTATAACAGCTTGGTGGGGTTAGGGATAGCTAATATCCTCACCATGCCAGTAGGAGAAAGTAACACATAGAAGTGAAGGTGATTTTCTTAGTCTCCTACATTTGGTTATTATCAGGGACTGGGTGTGAAAACTTTTCATTTCGAAACAATAAAACAATCATGTGTGTATGAAAGAGGCTGTAAAAATGTGGATGAAACTATGTTGCTGATGTGTGCACGTCATAATTGTGGAAGGCTGATATTGGATAGGCAATAAATGAGATTAGTTAGTCAGGTTCGAACCTAGAAACAATGTAGATGGAAAGAGAGTTACAGGGAAAGAGAAAGAGAGAGATCTTTCATCCACTGGTTCACTACCAAATGGCTGTATGTTGGTGCTGGGCTGATCTGAAGCCAGGAGCCAGCAGCCTCCTCCAGGTGTTCGATGTGGGTGCAGCAGTCCGAATCATTGGACCTTCCTCTGCTGCTTTTTCAGGCCATTAGCAGGAAGAATTGGTGCCCATATGGGATGCTGGCACCATAGTAAGAGGATTAACCTAATATGCCACAGCATGAAGCCCCTGCAGTCATTTCTTGATTCTTGACACTCTCTAAAGCACTTCATATCTGATGCAATGCTCATTAGTGATTAAAGGATAGAAAGGGAGAGATCACCACCCAGCCATTTAAAAATCACTAAATAAACATAGTGTGTGGAGTTAGATATTAACTCAAGTGTGTTTTTCTTCTTTTTAAAGTTTATATGTGGGCCAGACACGGTACACTAGTGGCTAAAGTCATTGCCTGCTTGCATGTGCTGGGATCCCATATTGGTGTCAGTTCATGTCCTGGCTGCTTTACTTTCCTTCCAGCTCTCTGCTTGCGGCCTGGGAAAGCAGTGAAAAATGGCCCAAAGCCTTGGGATCCTGTACCTATATGGAAGACCTAAGGAAGCTCCTGGCTCCTGGCTTGCATCAACTCAGCTCTGGCCATTGTGGCCACTTGGGGAAGTGAACCAGCAGATGGAAGATCTTTCTCTCTGTGGCTGCTTCTCTGTATATCTGCTTTTCCAGTAAAGATAATTTTTTTAAAAATTAAGGTTATATGAAAGTGGAAGAGAGTGAGTAAAGGAGAAAGGAGAAAATTTTCAATTTACTGGTTCATTCCCCAATTACAATAGCTGGGGCCAGGCCAGCTGGAAGTCAGATCCAGAAATTCCGTCTGTGTCTCCCACAGAGTTCCAGGTCTCAGTTACTTGAACCATCATCTTGTACCTCCTGGAGCGTGCATCAGCAGGGACCCGGCTCAGAAATGAATGGTGGAAGTTGATCACAGGTGGAATGCAGGCTTCCCGCCACTGCACCACAGTGGCCACTACTGCAGAATTCATTTTCACTGAAGCAAGAAGCCAGACCCCACCATGAGCAGATAACTTTGCAACTGACTAAAACTACCCACCTGGGCCTAGAGCTCAGCATTCCTGCTCACAGAGGCCCCACGTGCATGCTGTAGATATGTGGATCAGTGTAGTCCTTGTAATGGTGATTTCTTATGAACTTTAACAATTCCCTTACTTCATTACTTAGGTTTGCTTATTATTTCATATTGGTAGATAAAATTTCTAAATGATATGAAACAATGAAGGGGCTGTCACAGACAGTGTTTACTTGAATAGGAGCGAGACATGCATTAATTTAACCACATCTTAAAAATGTTACTAAGTCAAAACAAGAATGACTGAAAATTTGACAAAGTTTAAATGCCAATAAAGGCACAACACCAGTGTTTTAGAATACTGTTCTATCTGTACTATTTTGTGGTTTATATCTAATGCAGTTGCATAAGTTTTCTCTTCATTTTATGAAGCTTGATATCTGTGCTCGATGCAAGAATGCCTTACCTTCCTGCAATAGGTATGCTTCTGGAAGGTTTTGTTTGGAGGAGAGAAAAATCAATGTTTACTATTACCAGTGTGTTTGCTCCTCAGGAAAATCCTGCAGCTGATCTGCTAATCACACAAGAAGTTATTTTTTTACCAACCTTGAGTTGTTAAGCTGTAGACTCTCAGAATCATGGAGTACCCTTGGACGTGTTTATTTCAGCTTCTACCTTGTTACTACGAAAGATAGTAAGACACATGTTAGTCACGTAGTTCACTCAAGTTCTTATAATCCGTCACTGAGGTATTTCTAAATATCCTCCAATTCTGGTTCATGTGTTTTGCAGGTTGAATTTGTTTAAAAGTGAAAAAAAAGTTTTTGAGTTTTAGAAAACTCGGTTGGGGGCCGGCGTTGTGGCACAGTGAGTTAATGGCTCTCTGCAACCCCAGCATCCTGTGTCAGAGCAGTCCCTCAGGTCCTGCTGCTCTTCTTCCAATTCAGTTTCTCATTTTGCACCTGAGAAGGCAGTGGAAGATGACTCCAGGACTTCAATGTCTACCACCCACACGGGACACCCTATTAGAGTTCCTGACTCCTGGATTCCATCTGTTCTACTGTGCAAAACCGGGGAGTGAACCCACAGATGCGAGGTTTCTTTCTCCACCTCTCCTTCTGTTATCACTCAGCCTTTCAGATAAAAATAGGCACACATTTTTAAAATTAAAAAAAAAACAGTTAATGTGTGATGTGAAACAGATGAATTTTGACTTCCAGTAAATGTTGTGAAAAAAAAAAGAAGTTAATTTATAGGACAAAGACTATAGGACTGCTTTTAATGTGACCCATATTTGTTGTGACAGGCTCTGTTGAAGATGGATTGTCAAGGGTTAGTGATACATCTGACCCAGGAGGCTGTCCTTCTGACATCAGCTGTCAAGCTCGGAAAAGCTTGGAGGGAACTGGCTGAAAAGTTAACACGACTCACAAAGCGACAAGGCGAGGCCTTTCAGATTCCTCATCGTGGGAAAGCGGCAGATGTGTCTGTGGAGGTAAGAATTTGGTCAGATTCACTAATAGAAAACTGTAGCCCAAATCACACCAAGGTTTAATTGGAAGACTGTACCCAAAACTCTGTAACTTAAGTCAGCATCCCTGTAACCAATGCCAACTCTCTCAGTTACATATCCATCTCTCTTAGCAGCCTTGAAGAGACACCTGTATCAGCCTATGTCATGGCAGTAAGGGGGTAGGCCTATAGGAACTTGAAACCTGAAACAGGTGGCTTTTGTAAAGAAGTAGAAGCAACTCAGGAAGAAAGACACAAGAATCCAGAACAGAGCAGATGCAATGGAGTCCTTCGCAGTGTAACGTTGATTAAAAAACTCAAGAGGAAAAAGGTTTACTTTGTGTTACAGTTTTGAAGGTCCACAGTCCAAGATAAAGGCAGATCCCCTGGAGAGATTAGAGGTGAACCATGAGGCCGAAAAATGGGGAATACAACCCTCCCTGTTGCCCATGTGCAACTCCTGGAAAGGAAAACAACACAGTGGTTCAGTTATGGGCACCACCTCGGCCTTTCCCAATCGCCCTACCATCAGCTTTTGCCCTTATCCATCAACCTGTAACATGAACCCGTTAACAAGAGATTTTGGGATTTAAATATTCACATGGGTTTGCTATTTGAATGTCAGAGAGACAGAGAATGAAAGAGATCTACTCTCTGCTGGTTCACTTTCAACATGCCCATGAGGACTTGGACTGTTCCAGGCTGAAACCAGAAGCCTGGAATTCCATGCTGGTCTTCCCAGTGGCTGACAGCACATGGGGCACAGATTTAGGTTTTAAATATTTGAGAAATTTATTTCATTTTGAAGTCTCTATTCTACCCTGGGCCTCCAGGACAAAGCACTTTCCTGGAAAGGATGGGGTGACAGGCAGACAGGTGAAACTCCAGCAGGTGCAGGTTCACTGAGAGCATCAGCTCCCTGGCTCCCAGGTCCCAGTGGCCTCTGCCTGCAACAAGCAGCAGTCAGGAGCAGCCAGACCCTGGGGATGGACCATGTTGTAGACCATGTGCATCTCCATGAACATCACTGCCTGAGGAGGAGCGCATGTCAGCTTCCAGCACACGGTGGTAGGACACTGTAGCCTTTGGAAGGGGAAAAGCACCGTTATGAGGGAGGTGCTGCTCCGAGTCCTGCCTTTCCATTAGTTGATGGAAAAGCTGTCTAACTGAACCAAGGTTTTCTTCCATCTGTCTTCCTGGTGCTTTTTCCGTAAAGTTTCTTTTGGAGTTATGAAGAGTTGTTTATTCAATCAGCCTTTAAGCATCTGGCTTCTCTCTAGTTGTGATTGTTTACGGTTTTTGTCTTCCACCCACAGCTTGACGGAGGCCAAGCCAGAGCGTGATTTCCCAATGTTTACTTTAGGACAGCCCCAGTCATAAATGAAGAAGTCTCTGCCTGTGGTTAGTGAAGACTAAGAGACAGAAAGGAAAATCCCTAGATTCTCTTCCTAGAGCTAGGCCTCAATAGACTGTGGTTATTCCGACCACTCTTCGCTGTAATCTATGCTATTAAAGACTTCCAAACATCCATGGTCGGAGGGCTGAATCAGCGCATGAAACTGACGCGTCTGACACAGGCCTGATGCAGGTATTCCACAGCACAGTCCTGGCTGCTCTGCTTCTGATCCAGCTTCCTGCTCACGGGCCTGGGAGAACAGCAGATGAGAGTTCTGAAACAACCGTGTGGGAGACCAGAAGGAAGTTCCAGTCTCCTGGCTTCAGCCTGACCCAGCTGTGGATGTTGCAGCAAATCAGGCAGTGAACTAACAGCAGGGCAAGTTCATCAACTCTGTCACTTTGCCTTTTCAATGAATTTTTATGCTTCTCCCCCTACATCACCTTCACAAAGCCTCCAGGCTGTCAGCTTATGACCATTTTAGATAAGCTATAGGAATCTTTACCTGTGAGGCCGTTTAAAGGGGCAGCACATACTATTTCATATTCCCCTGCAGATAAGCCCAAGGCTGTACAAGTTCCTTTTGGAACCAGAAGCTTCTTAAATGTGACTAGTTAACAAATCCAGTTGTTGGCTCCGCAGCACACTGAGGATAGTTTTGGGTGAGTTGCTGAGAGAGGAAGGTACTTGTTTATTTATTTATTGGCACTGGGACATGGAGATACTGAGCCCAGCGGCTGCTGTGCTGTTGCGTGTTTTGTTTGTTGTGTGTCTCTTTCTTAGGGGCATCCTATGCCAGTGCTTTGGGGAAAGCTCTGCCACCTATTTTTCCTCCTTTTCAACTTCTTTCACTTTGTCTATCTTCTACTTTATCCCATCCCAGACATTATCTTCGTCCCAGGCACTATGCCTGGAGTATTCTAAACATGAACTTACTTTGTTGCCACAAAAGCTCTCAGGGCACACATGTCTAAGATGTGGACATGTTGAGCAGTTTCCCTACAGGTAAGTCATGGGCCAAGTCTAGAACACAGACCTCTGACTCCGTGGGTCTATGTCATTCAACAATTATATTCTGTCCACCAAGTCAAATCCAAGATTGGCCAGGCTGCAGAAACTGGGGCATGCTTAGGGTTGGGGTCATTTAAACTCCTGTGATTTTTCTTTGTCCTCTTTCCAACCTAAGTAACGGCAAGACAGAGTGGTTCAGAAATCTTTGTCATGCCTGAAGTTGATTAAGGAATGAAGAAAATCAATAGGACAGCTTAGTTTTCTTAAATGCTTTTGATGCTTTCTTACTCTTTCCTCAAGTGAGAAAGAAAGTCTCACTTAGGACACTTCTGAGAATGCTGCTTTTTGAAAGAGATCATCTCTGCGAAATAAATTTTTATGTATTTCTCAGTGTTTCTAATGGTATCCTGCATAAAACCAAGACAGTCAGGTCTGGGTCAGATAATAAGCAAATTATACTTTCCTTCAAGTATATTTTGAAAAAAGAACACACGCAGGCTATGCAAACTTTTCTTTCTGTGAAAGATAGTAAACATTCTTCGAGTTTTTCTGAAAATGTTTATACAGATTTTAACTTCAAAATTAAAATCAGCAAAATATTGGAAATTTAGCTCATTGTTTTCAAGTAGGGTGTTAGTATAGAACGTGCTGGAAATTTCAGGGCTAAGGTAGTCACAAGCCTGAGCTAGCACTCTTCACGTGGCCTTCTGAGGCTCATATCCTTGTATGGTAGAAATTCCTTTCCTTCTGTCTCCACCCATCTTCTGCCTAATGGCAGTACTTTGGTCTTTCCGTCTTACTCATTGAGACTCTTGTTCCCCAAAGACATTAAGTGCTCATTGCTTTTGAAGAATGTCTCATGCACCGGGCTCTCTGCCTTAACACAGAGACCTGGCAGTCTGTTGAGGCTAGTTTTTTTTTATCTGACCTGCCAATAGTAGCCATGCTCCCCAGGGACATCACATGAGACAACAGTGAATCCACTCATCTCTGAATCCACTCAACTGTACAGTTATAAAAGAAAAAGTGAATTTTAAGTCTTTTTAAAAGTTGTATTCATTTCACAGGTGGAGAGACACACTGATAGAAAGGCAGCTGGCAAAAGATTACTCCCCCCTGCTGGTTCACTCTCCAAATGTCCACAGCAGCAGCCGGAACGGTTAGGCCAAAGCCAAAGCTAGAAGCCAAGGATTTAATCTAGGTCTCCCATGTGGGTGGCACTACCCAATTACTTGAGCCTCCAACACTGCCTTCCAGGGACTGCGTTTGCGGAAAGCCATAGTCAGGAGCTAGAGTTGGTCTCTGAATCTAGGTACTCAGGTGAGATGTGAATCTTCTAGGGCAAAAGGCTACCCCAATCTTTTCGTGAAGTCATCATGCAGTTAATGCAGATTTCATTGTCTGTTGTATCTTCTCGACACAATTTTTGCTTCTTCTTGTGATCTGATGCAAGTTTAGATTTAAAATTAAAAAAATAGTTGATCTTCACACAGCCAATTTTATTTATTTACAGAGAATTCTAGAATTTTTCTCACTTGTTTAATATCTTTCCTTTGTGTTCGTGGCTTCAGTATTTTGTTCCAAGATGCCCTTAGATTTTCTGGATCTGTTTTCAGCACAAAACAAACAGAAGGAAATTCAAGTGGATTTTTTTTTCCCTTGACGAGAAAGCCAAGTTTTACTTTGGCTTGGGGAATCAGAATTATTTGTTAACATTTGAATTTTTATGCTTTCAAGAAGTTTGTAATTAGAGATAAGAACTGATAATAATTGAAATTTATTGTTAAGTGTTCACTAAACATGATGAGCATTTTCTCTGTAATATCTCATTTATCTTGACACATTTTTGGACGAAGGCATTAAAACCACTCTCTTTTTACAAATGTGCAAACTGAGGGTGAATACATACAGTTGTATAATGTATATAGTCCAGTTTGTTTTACACCCAGTCCAAATCCCCATGCCATACTGATGGTACCCTTTTTCAGAACTGAGTCACTAAAAACGTAGGCAGGTGCAGTCAAGAGACATGACAAAGTAGCATGTGATTAACTGAAAGGATTGGAAATGGATTTAAGTGCTTCTGAATGCCAATACTCATATAGATCATTGAAAGGAGGGCTTGAGCTAAAAGGGAATTCACCTTGTAATTATGGGAGGAGTGGCTAGGTGTCTATGTTGGGATCGTTGAGAGAGAGAGTCTTGAATGTCAGAGCATGGAGACTAAACCCTTTGGCTTGGATTCTGTTCCGGTTCTGTCATTTTTGGCCCTAGCCTCACTTGAGTGAGTTATTTAACTTTTCTAGATTTTGTTTCTCTTGTTTGAGAGACAAAGAGAGACAGAAACAGAATGACAAAGAGAAGTAAGAAGAGAGAATATTGTATTTGCTGATTCAGCTCGCAAAGTCTCATGTTGACGAGGTCTGGGTCCAGCTCATCTAAGAGCCAGGAACTCCATCCAGGTCTGCCATCTGGGCAGGAGGGAGCCAGCCACCTGGCCCATTGCTGCTACCTTGGCAGGAAGCTGGAATCAAGAGTGGAGCCAGAACTCAAACCTGGACAGTCTGATTTGGGAATGCAGGTATTGCAAATAGAAATTTAACCACTGTGCCAAATGCCTGCCCCACTTAATTTTCCTGGAAATACCTTTATGTATGCATGTGTGCATGTATATAAATATATGTGAATATATGTACATGTATACATATATACACACATACATGTAAGGGGACAGATTATTTACTCGTCAGCTTTTGAGAGAACCAAATCGGATCATATTAATGAACTGGAATTCAGAAGTTTGTGGAACAAGAGCAATGTGTCCATGCTGTGAAGAGCAGAAAGAGGAAGACGGGAACTGGCAACCGGATATGATTGAGGAATTTAGAAAATGCAATCACCTTTCAATAACAAGGCTGAGGGTGGCTGGAGAAAGGATGCAGAGAAAGGAAAAGTCTAATTTCCAGCCTTCTCTCAAGAGAGGCTGGCTGCACAGTAACACATGGAAAAGCACAAGTCCTGACTAGTCAGGTTCCCTTTATGGGCTTAGCAAATTTTGTCTTGGAAAAGAGAGAACATGGCCTGTTGTGATTTTTTGGCAAATCTTGGATTCTGCTTACAGGGATATGAATTGTTCTTTTCTGTATTGTGGCCTGGCTCAGTTCTACCTTGGTACTTAAATCTTTTGTTCACTTCTATTCACAGTGAGAAATAGATTTATTAAATTCTGAAGGAGGATGATCTGATGGAATATCATCTACTAGCTGTAAAGTATGTGGCATAATTTCTAAAATCTTCACTGTTGAAACTAAAGATATTACACTGATATTTAGATTCCCTTAGTCTATTTTGTACAATGTTATAGTTGTTGCAATCTTTAACTTCAAAAAGAGACTCCATTTTTTTAAGGATGTGAAAAAAAATCCTGAAAAAAAGTCACAGTAAATTTCCTGAATGGGTGGGCAGTAATGCATTGTATTCCCATGTATTAATCATTAATTGGACACCTAGTACATGCCAGAAAATTTTAGATCTGTAACTTGTATACAGAGCAATGTTTCTATGCATTTGGGTCTACTTCTCACCCCCATCATTTGTCAGAAGGGGAAAACAAGAGCTCAGAAAAAAATTTATAGGACAACCCAAGATGTTGGAGCTGGCAAATCGAGAGTAGAAGATAAAAGACAAGTTGAATGCTTCTAAATCCTGTCTCTTCACTTTAATGGGTTGGAGGAACCCAGTTTCTTTCATGTGAGATGTTGAGATGTCTTCTCCTCTGGAAATGAGGGTGATGTTGGTGATGGTGAGATGGTGAGGAAGAATTGTAAGAATGTATTGACCCACATGTATCTCTGGGGTGTTAGATGTTCTGAGCAGACTGATGAGCAAGGAGAGTGTCCTTTTTCTTCCTCTGGTCCATACTTAATTCCTGTAGTTCCAAGTGGCTGTCCTCACAGCAAACTTAGCTGGCTGTGCCCAAGCGGATTTTTCTTTCCAACAGTACCTCATGTCATATTTTCAACCAAGCACAATTTCCCTTCTGAGAAAATAGGATCTCACCCCCCACTCACACCCTATATATTGGTCTCTTTTCTTTTTGGAAGATAGTGGCAACCTTATTTCAAACAAAAGTTGTGTACTTATCCATTACTGATTGTTTAAAATCTACCATATGCTGTAAATGACGTCCTGAAGGTAGTGCACATGTAAGAATCAGTAACAAGGCAAACTTGCCTTAATACTTCTTCAGCTAATGGTGCTTACAACGAAATGCTGTTCCTATAATTTTATGAGACATGTAGGTGGGTTATTAATCCTTTAATGTGGCAAAATGTAATTATCCAAAGTTACTTAAGATTAATTACATTTTTTTTGCTATTCATATTTTATGAACTTAAAAAAGAAACAATGCTGTGCTCAAATCTAAATTGCTTTTATTCATGCTGCATTTCATTATCTAGTACATTATCTGATGAATGTTGTTGGCACCTGGAAATAAGCACTCTACATTTAGAAAACTTTGCTTTTTGTCAGTGTTCCTATTCCATTTTCTTTGGCATTCTACTTCCTGTATTTTTCATTGCTCCTTACGTTTAGTTGGTCCTCTTAAAGAGAAGATAACGCAAGGAAAAGACATAGTCCTTCCACACAAATGCTGGAACCTGGGAGAATGGTTCATCTTGATTAAATATTTCCAAATTCTCTTGCTGAGATCAAAGCACATGGATGAGAAATCAATAGTCCTATTTTTGTTTTCTAATCAGTTTCATGATTTCCATTCAGGGATGAACTTGTAATACATAAAGTTAACATAAAAAATTAAGAACAGTGTGGAAATAGGCAGCCTCCACATCAATCATTTGTGGTAAAGGCTCAGAGAACGTGTTTCGTGGAGAAGAATAATTTGGGAAACCGTCAGGAATATGCTTCCCTCTCGATTGTCCAGGCTTACGCACATAGCTTCTGACTATCTGCCTTGAGTCACTACGTAGGGCATAAATAGTTGAACTAATTTTAGAAACACCAGATTGATCATAGATAACACACACTTGGAGGAGATCTTGGCAGCTAGCAATTAAGCTTTTGTAGGATTTAAGTTAGATCACTCCAGACAGAAAATTACTCATTGTGCCCATTTTATTCCTGTAAATATTTCCAGAGAAAATGACTTCATTCTCTCTTAAATGAATTACAAAATATACACTCCTTTGTGACCCCATTGAGTATATATATACATATATATATGAGCACATCATTTCATGGGAATTGTAGTTTATTAAAACATGTGAGCTACCCTCTTTGTGCCTGTGTTTTTGATAACATATATTGGTACAGTAAGAAAACTAGAATGAAACAAGATCATAAGACATACTGATGATAGAAACATGTAAGGATTCTAAGACTGGAATCCAACTGTCAAATATTTAAAGAAGAACTGATCAAACTCTAGATCACACTGAGGAAAGCAGTTCCTGAAATTCAGTATTGTATCAGTGTATATCAAACACAGAACTATTGGCATGTGCATTTGCTTCTATTCTTTGTCAGTTTCTCTTGATACTGGTTTCCCACATCAGGCACCTTGAGTCCATAATGATTTGAACATCCCTCTGTGTTTATGCTCCTGCCTACAGGAAGCAAAGCCTTTATTATTGTTTTTTCTTGGCTTTTTATATATCCCTTCTGTTTGAGCCTCAAGAATACTTTATTCTCTATCTGAAAAAGATAGGATTCAAGCAAAACTTCGTTTACCATTGTGAAATACTACTTTTTACAGATTTTTTTTATTGATCATACTTCTGTGTCTGATTGCTGTTGTCTCTATTTTTTCTCTCAAAGTTCCAGATATGCCCCATTTGTCTGCTTCCTCAGCATCTCCTCATACCTGTCTTATGCTCTTCTGTACTCTCTTAAATCTGCCTTCTCCAAGATTAATAAATGCTTACTAACTGCAGAATTCTGACTTTTCTACATGATGGTTCATATCTCCACATCACTTGGTATGACAGACAATGGGGAAGGTAACAGAAGAAGAATCTCTTGGTTTACTGATCTATGTTTATTAATCATCTCTCTAAGGGAGAAACATCTCTAATTCATAGCCATTGCTAAGTTTTAAAAAGTAGATGACCCCAAAAAGGCTGATTTTAAACTCAGTGTGATGTAACTGTGCCTGAGGTATGGATGAACAGCAGCTCTGGGCTCGAGTGAGCTATGCCCCGCAAGCCACTGGATGTCTTTCTATTTATTTATTTTTGGGATGTTATCAGAACTTGGTTTGGGCAGCACACAGCACATGGCTTCCCTTTCTTCATTCTGCTTATCTTCACTCTTCCCTTCTTCACTCTTCCCTTTCTTCAGCATCCTATCCTTGCCCTCCCCCCTTTTTATAAAGGTCTATGTGAGGAATGTGTTTTTCTTTGCTTTACTCTCCTCCTTCACAGTTTTCTCTATTCATATGCTATTTATCATCATATGGCATGACTGATGTTAAATCCTTAACTTCCCTTGAGTTTGTTTCTTCACCCTAAACTCTTATCAATACTCTTACCTCCATGAACTCAGACCTAGTGAAGCTAGCCTCCTTTGGGGCAAGCATTTAGCCCAGCATCAGCCTGACTCTGTGGGCATCTGTGGAGTGAAGCAGTACATGGAAGCTTGCTTTGTCTGTCGGTCTATCTCTGCCCCGCCAATGAAAGTAAACAAAGTAACAAACTAGCCTCCTGTGCTCACCCAAAAGCAGCCACTTCTTAATTAAAAAAAAAAAATTCATGCAAACTATTATCCAGACACTTTATGAAGTGTCTGTTGAGAATTCAAGACTGAGAAAGTATTATTCATAATTGGATGAGTTTACTTAAGTGCATGCCTCTACTAGGCAGTGGCTCTCAGATGGGGACATAAGACTGTCACAACCAAACCGATCTTTCTTTACATTACACCAACATGCCCCTCAGTCAGCAGTACAATTTCTTCTCACTCTGATGTGAAGTGCACAAAGGCATTGTCTGTGTGTTTGCCTCAGACTTCCCATGTGGCATTCGCTCAGGTGGCATTTGGCTGACTGATTAAGACATAGCTTGGAACATCAGCATCCTGGACCTGTGAGCCTGGATCCAAGTCTGTGCTCTGCTCCTGCTACTTAGTACCTTGGGTGGCAGCGGGGTACATCAGATGATGATGTAGACCCCAGAGAATCTCTAAAGAGTTAGGGAGACAATATCTTCCTTGCATGTTGACTGAGTCCCAGGACTGCTGGGGCGTGTCTTCATGCATTCCAAGGCCTTCCTAGGATCCATGGCTCAGCAATGTGGACAGACTTCTCTGAACTGCAAGATATGGCTGCACTGTTCTCTTATTAGTACAGGTGGTAAAATGGGGATGGGGCAATGTCTGAGTGGTACTCAGCCTCAATGCCTGATATGCTGTATCCTAATTTATCTGCAGTTCCTAATTTCTGCATCACTTGGGCATAGTTCTTGCCACTGGCAACATGGAGAAGCTGCTTCATTGGTGGAGTGTCCCACAGAGGGCTTTCCATGCACAGCAGCTCACAGAGCTACACAGATGACACAGTGCCTTTCCACCCACCAGAATCGGAGGAATGGGGCATGTTGGCTGTTTCCAACAGTAGAGACTCATGGGCCTGCAGAGTAGAGAACCACAAAGATACTCAAGTGTAGCTCTTAAGAGGCCCTGGTTTGCTGTAGTATTCTGTGCTCCTCGACTGCTATGCCAACCCCTAGCTACTGAAATGTTCTTGATTGTTCCTTGTTATAAAATATTTCCAAATGCATTTCTTACTCATTAGTAAACAGATTCATTAGTAAACAGCATTATTTTAAACAATACAAGAGAGACTGAGAAGTGATGCACTTTTTAGTTGAGGGGGTAACTGAGACCCTTCAGTGAATACTGCCCAGAATACAGGCCTCAGAGCTCCTATAGTCAGTATGGACACAACCCTCCACCTGCCACAGAACAAAATGTATTTAACGCATCTTTGCACCTGGGCAGTGACAGTCAAGATGCAGCCTGACAGGAAGGTTCTATTTAGTGTCTCTACTCACCTTCCATTGCAGAGCTAAGAGGGATGACCTGTACTTGGGAGGCTGGGCTTCCGGGGAGGACACCTCATTGACATTCTATCAATAATAGGTGAAAGTCTTTATCCATCCTAGTAAGGATCAAGTTTATGTATAAAAACCAGAAACGGGGCCCAGCATGATAGCCTAGGAGCCGCTTTGAGCCACGCTGGAATCCATTATGGGTATCTATTCTAAGCAGTCCCGCTTCCCATCCAGCTCCCTGTCTGTAGCCTGGGAAATCTGTCAAGGATGGCCCAAAGCCTTGGGACCCTGCACGCATGTGGGAGACCTGGAAGAGGACCCTGGCTCCTGACTTTGGATTGGCTCAGTTCCTGGCATTTCAGCTAGAGCAACGACAGAAGATCTTCCTCTCTGTCTCTCCTCTTCTCTGTATATCTGACTTTCCAATAAAAATAAATAGATCTTTAAAAAAATGACTTCTGTTGTGGCATCCTAGACCTTGATATGATGTAATGTGAATATCTTTCCATCTCTAGCTTTCAGAATTCAGCCTTGTAAACAGAGGTGAGGATGTGCGTGTTCACAACACCCTAGGAGTGCCTATCTGGACAAATGGCCCCAAAGGATCATTGAACCTCTTATGTGGATAGAATCAAAGCATGATATAATGACTTATGTAGTCTTTATCTCTCTTTATTGCAATTGTAGGCTGAGTGAAGAGCTTTTAGATACGGGGAAAATTTATAGTGCAAGACCATACTTCATGTAGTGTTACTGCTAGGGTAGCATGTAGTGGGCAGTTCTGTTAATTCTGCTAATAGCTCAGCATCTGTGATTTTATGTTTCTGAAGTAATAGAATCACAGCTGAATCGTTCAGGTAGCCCAGATAAGTAGTGAGTAATAAAGTTTATATTACAGCTATTCCAGTTATAAGTGCATGGTTTATTCTATTGTTTTTCTGCAGAGCATTTCATTTTAAGTGCTCTCTCTCTCTCTCTCTCTCTCTCTCGTGTGTGTGCTATCATTTGTTTGAGTTGGTCTGTGTCTCTATTCTTGCTGAGCCTGGTTTCCTTGGTTACCATTACATACACGGTTGTGAAGTTCTCTTTTGACGTACATTTATTTCTATGGAAACAGTGATGTCATTGGCATAGATAGGTGCTTAGGGAATGCAAATGAAAAATCATTGAATATTGATTTCTTTTGGTCAAAAATGTCTTATCAAAGTAATTTTTTGAATTAGGCATCTCTGTTTCTGCCTTCATTTTAAATTGATCATCAGGCTATTTTTTTTCCTTGTTTGAGGGAAATGACTTAGAAGTGCAAAATAATACAATCTAACTCCTTATTACAATATGTGTATTATAAACTTCACCAAAGGTATATATCATAGGAAAGCAATTATTTAAGCTTAAGGACACCTTGGGGAACGGTAAGTGTATTTCTTTGATATTTGTGATCATTAAATCTCATGCAGGGGATTTTATATTCATATCAAGACCATGAGAAATACAAAGCAGATGGCATAGAAGATTAAGGATCCTATATGTAATCATAAATTTAAAAACTCTAATTGAGAATAGAAATATGGCAGGAAACTGATGAGTATCAGACTTCTTTCCTATTCCATCTGTGCATAATTGGTATTCCAATTTTGTTTTATTTCTTCACCTTAGCGGTTTGGATAATCTGCCTTTTTCCTTTGTCGTTAAGCACTTGCCCTTCTGTTGATCTTGCGCACTCCCCCGGTCTCCTGCTCTCTCTGCAGATGTGGAAGCCTGCCTATGATTTTCTCTGCACTTGGAGCGCTCACTATGGAACCAGCTACAGAGACGCACTGCAAGAGCTCCAGGCAGCTTTGGACGGAATGAAACACCCCGTGACCAAACAGTGGAGAGACCTCACTGGAGCCTTAATATTAGTCCATTCTTTAGAAGTCCTGAGGGCCAATGCGTTCTCCATGTTTGAGGAAACATAGAAATGAAGGGGTGTGTGTGTGTGTGTGTGTGTGTGTGTGTGTGTTGGCTGGGAGTACGAGAGAAGGAATCTTGGAAAAGCATGTTTGAAAACCTTTGTTGCACAGGGAAAGCTCAACCAAATGTGACATCCAAGGAGGGTCTTTGCAATCCGACATGCCTTCTGTGTGCCTCTCCCACGAGAGCATGAGACTACCTTGTGCTTGAGGAGGAGAAAGAGCCTACTTTACAGCATTGCAACTGAAACAGATGCTTTTAGGATGTATGGGCGTTTCACCCAGAGGCAGGTGGGGAGAGCAGAGAAGGAAGGACTTACGTGGAGGTCAGTCCCAGGGGACACACTTTCCCTCCCAGATCTCTATTATTGTGAGCCTCACCCCCAGGTGCCGTGTGGACTAGTGAGGAAGTCCAGGCTAAACAGAGATCCAGGGAAAAAAAGATTTCCCGTTTGAAAAATCTGGTTCCCACCCCCGATCCTTTAAAAAAAAATTGCACCAGATAACAGATTATTAAACACGTAAGATTATAGAGGGAAACTCATGGGGAAATGGCTTGGACGCTGAACTTCTCTCTCGATTTGAAGTTCTTAGCACGTTGAGTGAGAATCTACATCTTTGTTTTGTGTGCGGTGCTCAACATGCTTGATTTCATTATACTGGCCACAATGGGCATGAGACGAGAAACAGGGCTTCCTGGTGAACTGTTTGTACCGCTGATTATGTGAAGTTAATGACCCAGATGGAGTAGTTTGGGCACTGAAAGACCTGTGCTGCTCCTTCGGAACCATGCCATTCACCAACACACTGAGTTCCCTAGGTATCATATGCACAGTCAGCAGTTGTGGTGCCAGAGCAGTTGTTCTCAGTGGTAGCTGAAAATGGCTTGGGCGCTAAACTTCTCTCTGGATTTGGAGTTCTTAGCACGTTGAGTGAGAATCTCCATCCTAGTTTTGTGTATAGTGCTCAACATGCTTGATTTCATTATATTTCATTATTCCAAGCTCAGGGATTTCTAATAACAGGAGAAGCCACAAACCTGCTTTGTCACTGTTGAGTACAGAATCTTTTTCTTTTTTAACTCTTATTTCTTGAAGAGGCAGAGCGTGCAAAACAGGGACAGAGAAAGTTCCATCTGTTGGTTTCTTCCCAGAGGCTTGCAATGACCCAGGACCGGTACCAGGACAGAAGCCAGAGAGCAGAACTGTAACCCAGGTTTCCCACATTGGTGGCAGGAACTCAATTCCTTAATTCAGGGTCTGCATTAAGAAGAAATTGGGGAGATGTGAAGTATGTGAACTGCCAGGATAAATGTCAGTTCTAAGCATGGCAATGTTATCCAAAATTACCAATATCTTTGTGTATGCACAGAGATACCTGCATGTGTGTACATGCGTATACTGAAGTAAAACTCCTGGAAGATGGATTATCAAAAAGACAAGCCAGAATAAATATCGCGAAGGGTAATGTTCACACACAGTCCGGTCTTACTTCTGCATGTCATCCCCTGGTTGGCCTATCAGTGTGTCTATGTATGTTTGGTCAGTCAATTGTCTATTGTCATTCAGTTGATTGATAGTGCACCTATTCTGCAAGGCCATTATAGATGCTGGAGGTGGATAGTGAGGAAACTAGCATGAGCTTGACATTGGCAGCAGAGAATTAAAAAATGGTAAGATATGTGTAAGATGCCATTTGTAATGGTAGCAGAGAGGTGTATGTATAAGTCATTTTGGAAAGGCCAGGGATTTTCCCTGGGAAAGCACTAGTGAGCTGGGTGCAGATCCAGGGAGCCTGAGGTGGTACTTGTCCCAGGGAAGTGCTCCCCAGGAGAGCGCTCAGGAGTGTGGGGAGCAGTGATGAAGGGCTGGAAGGACCCAGGAAGAGGTGAAGAGCGCAAGGGTGGAACCGAAGATGCGATGAGAAGGCAACTAAAACCACTAGAATTCAGAAAGGAAAGACACTTTCAGAGTGTGGGTGAGCTGGGTATGGGTTTTGTTTAGAACTTTTGAATAAAACATATCCATTTGGCTAAAAAGTAAAAGCAGATGCTGTTTAGGGCCTGTAAAAACCTTCCCCACAGTTTAGAGCCTTTGGAACGCGGGTGATGGTGATGTGAATTAGGTTCTAAGAGGCTTCCACTGTTTATTATCAGAATAACCGAATGCAGCTTGACCAAGGAGCACACACATTGGAAAATACTTATGTTAATTGGAAATAATTCAGGAAGAGAGGAAACAAGCAGCGACCTGAGGACATGGTCATTTTCAGAGGTGACCTTCCCATACTTAGAGCATTCTTGCAGTCTTGCTGGTGTCAGTGAACCAGAAAATTTGGGGAAAGAATTGTCAGGAATTAATAACTGGGTTTTTCCAAGCTCCCAGATCTGAGAAGATGGAAATCTTCTTAGCTAATTAGCATAGTAAAAGTGAATAAATCACTTTAGGTTTGTACTGCATTGTGGAATGTGACTGTGGTTGCAAATTTTAAGAGGAGTTTTAAAAGAGTGAAATACAGGGTCTCTGTAACTTAAGAATGAAACAATGACTCATGTATTAACACAAAACGACTTTCTGAAAATTTACAACAAATTTATCAAGGGGAATTTTAAATCCGTGTTAAAACATTCTGCTGTTATCCATTTATTCTGATTCTCTTTATAAAGAGTTTCTACATCTCTGAATTTTACTTTTTTTTTTGCTAAAATGGATTTACATAATCAGTGAAGATTAACTTTATAACTATGGGCTATCTTTCGTATTTGGCAGCAAGTCAATAGAGTTAACGAGGCACTTAAACATCTCATCCTTGACAGCATTAAAGCATCAAAAGCCATTAATCTAAAACTTTCAGTAATACAGAAATGGGGCAAGCTTAGACTGGACTTTCAGTTTCTCAGGCTTTTTGTATATATACTGGCATATGATTTAGGATGGGGTACCCAACTTGCATCATAGCTATATTTTCTATGTAAGGCAGAGAGTCTGTTTTTCCCTCTGCAAATCCTTTAAATGAAAAAAAAAAATATTCACTCAACAGAGTGTTGTTAATAATTGTTCAAGACAATAATGAAGACTGTGCACTTCTGTGCCCTGTAATGTAAAAACCATTGCATGCAGTTCTGAACTAGCAGGAAATAGGTTTATGGAAAGAGCAGGCCGCTAAATCTGGGTAGTTGGGGTGGAGAAGTATTGCTGCTTGTTAACAGCTTAGTGGTTGTGAAGTGAACATACGATGGAAAAAATACCTTCAAAATTATTTAATGCTGTAACTGGAAGTTTCAAGACTTGAATGTTGACACCACATTGCTACCACAAAAGACATGAGGAGGAAAAGCAAGAGTGAATCATCATTATGTTCTTAAAACTGTATATGTGAAATACATGAAAAATATTCCGTGTATATAAATAAATAAATAAATTTACATGCATAATGGCTATAAAATATTTGAGATAATAGAAATGAATTAATAATAGGAAAATGATATCACTAGAGTCTTTTTAAATTGGATTTTTCCCTAGTTTGTTCACACATAATGAATTTTCCTTCCTGTGCTGCTGTACAGTTCAGTGAATGTGAAGTTTCAAAGATCCTGTGTTGTCATACCTGGTGCATAATCCAACAACCTTCTTCAGAGCAAAATATCCTGAAAAAAAATTTGGAGATTGGCTTCTTATATGCATATCTATTAGATCATAATACAAAATCAAAAGCCACTGACTTACTCAGGGAACTTGAATTTGTACATACCCACTGTCTGGTAGTCAACTGCAGACACTTGAGAACTTGCCTGTGTGTTTTGTAGTTGTTTTCTATTTCATTTCTTTAAAAGATTTATTCATTTTGTTGGAAAGACAGATTAGCAGAGAAGAGGAGACAGAGAGAGCAATATCTTGCATCTGCTGGTTCACTTGCATGTGCAGGTTCACATTTGAAGAAATGATTCACAAGTTGGCCTGCCTCACTTTGACATTAATTTGATATTAATTTAATTAATTTGGCATCCCAACTTTTTAAAAGATTTATTAGCTCATTTCAAAGACACAGTGAATGTGAGAGAGAGAGGAATCAATTTTCCATCTGGCTGATTCATGCCCCAAATGGACATATGGGCCAGGGCTAGCATAAGCCTAAGTGAGAATCCAGAAACTTCATCCAGATTTCCCATGTAAGTGGCAGGGGCACAAACACTTGATCATTTCCCACTGCATTCTCATGCACATTGACAGGGGGCTGAATCAGAAGTGGAGCAGCTGGGATTTAAACCAGCACTCCCATAGACACCCCTGATGGTGGTCACTGTGCCACAGCACTGGCTCCACACCTCCTCTTCATCTTCTTTCATTTCCTTGCTAATTGCTGTTTAGGCGACCAGGAGAATCCATACATTTCTTTCTTTTTTTGCTTCTAAAGATATCATGACTATTCTGATAACCAGCAACAAATTTTAAAGGGTGTTAATACTGCTAACATTTAAATCCATACTTAAACCATTGCGATGTGTGGGGCCATTTATTATACTTTCATCAATATGATCAGAAGTGGAAAATCAATCACCTAGTTATGACAAAAATTACTGGCCTTAAGTGAATTCTACCCAATTCAATCTTTTAAGCAAAAATTAATATTGCCAAGTTTGGGATAAGATTGTCCTTGTAAATACAGCATAACAGATTTAGCCACCATACTTCTTTTCAGTGTAATAGAAACGCTGACATGACAGGAAGAAAAAGTCTTTTTTTAACTCTCAGGAAATATTACTCAATGTTTGTCCAGTTCTTGTATGTCATGATGGAAACCAAGAAAAGCTTAAAGTGAGATAGGAGAATTTAACCACAAAAGAAGCCTAAGTGTTGGCCATTCAGCTTTTGCTCTCCTTTGTTTCTGTTGGCTATTTTAACAAATAGAATGTATCTCCCATTCTTTCTCTTTCTTTGATCAAATTAACTCTTGCTTTTTTTTTTACCATGATGAATGCAACATAAGACTGATTTTTAAAATTGCAAAAAGACATTACTCAAAACAAACACATTGACTTTCTATTATGATTGTCATTTAGCAATAATTCTGGGACATAGTGTTAGGAAACCTATTTCAAACTGGCAGAAATACAAGAAATTCATTGTCCCTCCCCATTGGAAGCTGTAGTTTCGGACTCTGCAGGATTCAAGGCTTGAAGCATGTGATCGAATCTGTGATTTGCCTTTGGTTGTCTTGATTTCATTCATGGATTCAGGCAAGCAGTCCAGTCACTGTGCTTTACCTCATGGGGACAATATAGCTCCAGCAGCTCCAGCAACTCCAGCTTCATATCCTAGTTTCAAGATGTTTTAGTTCTAGAATGTATGTACTTGGCTGAACTAATAAAAATTTCCCATATATTCCATTATGTAATGCTGTTGGTTAGGGTTAGTCACAGAGACATCTGGGTAAGATTTAAAAGGTCACTGTGGGGCAATAACCACTGCTGTTCTTGGATGCTGAAGATAGGTCAAGCCGATTAGAAGGCCTTGAGTGGCTTGTGAGTGACCCTCAAGCTACGGATCCCACGATCTCTTCCTTTCTCTTCTCCAAATCCTGACCAGGCGTGAGTGCCAGCTTGAAGTGATAAGCACTTCTCCATGCTGTAGGAGATCAGCATGGGTGCCAATGATCAACAAACTCAAATTCCCATTGTCCCTATTTCCCCCAAGTCCACCCAGACCTCTGACTTTGGTTCAGCACCAGAGATGGAATAAAGAACCGTATGTGATTTTAGACTAAGGCTAACGTTCCTGGATACATGCAGTCAAAGGATATATTCCATCCTTACTCTGCATCATCTGAAGTAAATGGAGGTTCAAAGACAACATCTATTCTCAGTAACCTGCTTTACATATTACTGATGATGTGCAACTGCAGTCAAAAATCCACTCAAAGATACAGGTGCACCTGGCCATTTACTTTGTGTGCTCACCTGCAGCCAGAAAGAAGCTAAGGAGGAGGGGGAATCGAGAAGGATTTCTCAGAAGGCCTGATTGAGAAAATCAGAAAGCTGGAATTGTGTGTTGTGACTCACCAGTGGAAAAGCACCATGGCAGACTCCTTGGAACATTTCCTGAATGAAATTACAAAAGAAGGCTCAAGGCCAATGGTGCTTCATCTTTCCCAGTCTTACGACTTTTCAGACTTTTCAATGGAGACCTTTATCTCTTCCATTGAGTATGTAATGACCCCTAATCTCTCCCAGGGGAAAGTGGGACAGTGGGACATTGATAAAGACTGACAGTGGGACACTGATAAAGAGGAAAGTGAAAAAGAAGATTCTCTACCATCATTGAAAATGGAGCAATGTGCCAGGGATTCAACAGATGAAAGCAGCCTATTTGTTTTTTTGTTTACAAATAGGAAGCTGCTTTATTAAGATATAATTCACATTTTATACAATCCACCCTGTCAATTTTAAGAGCTCATTGTCTTTTTCTTTCCAATATACATTTTCAGTTAATATTTGTTTAATTGTAGTCATCATTTACATCACTCTTCAGGAGGGAAGATCACAATGCCATGTTTTTCAAGGTTGAGTGGGAGGCTGGGGGGGGGGGTGTAGTGAAAGAAGAGGTTAGTGATCAAGTTTATTCCAGAGAGAAAGAGGAAGGAGCCTTGGATAATCTGTTCCTACAGCTACTGTCAAGAGGCTTCACTGAGGCTGAAAGAAAAAGTTTAATTTTCCTTCCATGCTGTGAAAGGACCTGTGTGTTGCTTTGCATCTTGTTTGCTGGGAAGTTGCTGTGTGCTTAAGACCAAGAGTCTTGAGTTTCAGTGTGACAGCAGCAAACACATCACCAGTAAAGAGTTCATCCATCCTGATTCTGCCTATGGCAAGGCTAAATCCACCTCTAGTGAGAGCTCTACTCTGGCCACTTAGTGGATGCTGTGCTCATCTATTAGAAAACTGTGCCAGTTTCCCAGAAATCCCTGGAAAGCACAACAGTCTGGGGACCCTAAAGAACACAAATTTATTTTCTGATACCTCTGAGAGAGAAGAGGTAAGATCAAGGTTTTGTCCCTGTTTCTTCCCAAAGATGTGTGCAGAGGATTTGTTCTTGACCTCTTCTCAGTTTAGGTTGCTTCTCCCCATACCTTTGTGTGGTCTTCCCTTCATACATGTGTTAAGTCTCCATGGCTTTGAAAAACGTTAACTTGTATTAGAGCCTGCCCCAGGGCTCTCACTTTAACTGAATTACCAATAGGAAGATCATGTCTCTTAATACATCACATGCTTATTCTTTCTCTTTTCCTCTCTCTTTTTAAAAGATTCATTTGCAAAGGCAGATTTACACAGAGACACAGAGAGAGAGAGCGATCTTTCATCTGCTGGTTCTGGCTGCAATGACTGAAGCTGAGCTCATCCAAAACCAGGAGCCGGGACCTTCTTCTGGGTCTTTCATATGTATCATCGTTGGAGCAGCTGGTACATGAAGCAGTGCCCGCCCATATGTGATGCTGGTGCCAAAGGTGGTGGATGATTAGCTTACTATGCCACCATGCCAGCTGGGAAAAACATGTCATTCTTGGAGCCTAGAGGTATGCACTTCAATTGTATGAGTAAAGAATGTGCAGGATTCAATCAGGTGACAACATGATGATTCGGTTCGTATTTACACTCCAAATCAACTCCTGTTGAAATGTATTTTAAGCAATCCTGCAATGAACCTTGTAACATTTTCGCCTCCTACTTTCTCTTTAGAAAAATCCCAGATTGGAGACACATCCAGAGTACAAAGAGATGGATGACACAATGACATCTCGAATTGTGTCACTACATGTTTCTGTAACCGCAGGCATGGTGTATACAGTCAAATTCTGCTTATTGGGACTCATGGTAATCTACAGTGCTGCAGAGAATATACAAGTCTTGATCATTTCCATTGACTTTTCCTTGTTGTCCCTATAGGTTCTGGGTCCTGGAAAAGCAATGCTTTTATGGCAGAGAGGGAGCTATGAAGACAGACTAAGAACAACCTGAGAGACATGGTGGAGACTGTTGAGTCTGCACCCTGGATATGCTCCTTTAACTAGGTTAAAAATAGTGAGCACTAAGTTGCTTGGCAACAAATGTGCCTTCTTGCACAAACCAAAGCATTGCATGACTTTCATAACACAGGCACGTATTAGGTGCAGCATCTGGGGAACTCCTGTTGAAGGGTGTGGTGGGTGAGGAAGAAAGATAGGGTGCTGGGGACTCCCAAGAAGGCCCAGCAAATAATTATGAGCATGAGTTTGGAAGAACAGGCTGAGAACATTTTGACTTCAGGGCAGTGATTTGAGATAGAAGGCCAAAGACTTCTCAGCTGCAAAGTAGGGCACACAGTATTTTGATTTGCCCAAGATGCCCAGAGACATAGGGTTCCTGGTGCTAAAACAGGAAAACTTTCAGGCAAAAACAAAATGAGACTGTTGGTCACTGAAATGATTCAATATCCAAGATCAGACCATAAGTCGTTCTCTGGTACTTTGTAAAAACACAATCACCAGAGTACCCAAGGCCAGTTGGAGAGCTGAGCTATTGGAATGCATGAAGAGAGACATGGAAAGTGCTCGGAGTGGAAATCCAAGGAGAAAAGGCTTTGTGGTTTCGATAGGGAAGAGATACTAACAGCAAATTCTGTTACGGGTGGGATCTGGCACAGCGCACGTCATTCCGATGTGGATAACCCTTGCAAGGATAGCTCAGGATCCAGACGTGGTTATCAGCATCTCAGACTGTGAAGCACTGAATTATTAACTCGATTCAATCAAGGGCATAAATAAATAAATACAGCAGTGGAAACGGCATGTCACTTTATAGAATCTTGATAGCTAATCTGTAGAAAAAATAGTTGTAAAAGTGAGTATTGTAGTTACAAAAACCAGTGTGAACGAGATTCAACACACAATTGAAGGTATGGAAAAAGTGTGGGATGCTTTGTAGCCTGTGACTTTATTTGCAGAGTCGTTGCAAGCTGTCCTCAGGCCTGCTTAACTGGGTCGTGCAAGTGACTTAGTATGGGCATAGATCTTGCTGTGGTGAAGCGCAGTTTATGCCAAACCATATGAAGGAGCATGTGTCCAAACACACTTAAGTAGGGAAGATGGCTTTCATTGTTATGAGCCACTTAGTGCCAGTCTCTCTTGCTCTGCTATAGTGTCCTTCCTTCTCCTTTCACCCTGTACCCTTGTCTTCCTTTTTTCCTCACGTTCCTTCCTTTTTGTTGGCAAAAAGCTGCAGTCCTCTTATCCGTAGCACAAAATCTGAAGTGACTGCTTTTGAGAAAACGATGCTCCTTGAACACCTGTTAGGGCTAGAGCAAGCCACGTGGATTCAGACACTATGAATGAAAACCCTCCATTTCTAACTCATTTTCAAGTCAACTTGGAGAAGCATATTCATGGGTGATTATATATGTAGACATGGCAGAAAGTGTGTTAGACCACTAGGGCTGCACCTACATACAGAGGATCAAAGGCTCTGAAAGGATTCTCTGAAAGGATCTATAAACCCTCTTACACAGGAACAGTACAGAGATCTACTACCATGCCCACAGTTCCTTTCTGTCTCTTCCCATGCAGTTTTGTGGTGTAATAACACGCATTTGTGTTAGCCATAACTTGTTGGTTTTATGTTATATAAGGCTCATGAGACAGTGAATTCCAACTGTTACACAGAGTAGAAACACTGAACTTAAAGACTTTGCTTTTCGTTTGCCTACCCACCTCTTAAATTCCGTTTCGATGGGAGTGCTGAGTAAGCACAGTTGCCCAGCTCTCCTGCTATGTCAGCCCAATTTGTATATTGATAGCATTTGTATTATTTAGGAGCAGGAAACACCTTCAAATGGAAAGTTTCTAAAATCCTGCCCCAGGTTCCCTATTAAATATTACTGTGACAACTACATTAATGCACTCCTTAATTCCTGGAGGGCAAAGAGTATTTGGAATACAACATTGCAAACCCTGGGTAAATTCAGGAATCTATCGGTTAAGTCCTGACTCAACAGAATGAGCTCAAGTTTACGGGCAGGGTTGTTACATTAATAAAGGAGATTGTATTTCCAAAAACATTCCAGTGTTTAAAAAAAGTCATAGAAAAAATACAACCCTGACCAAAGAACACTCAAGTGGAAATAATTTTATCACTGAGTATTTTGTACTTAGTGACAGAGCCCCTGCTATATCAACTAAGAAGCTATGACTATAACAGTTGCTTCTCCCTTTAGAAAAAAAAATCAAGCACAGTAATGGCTGGAGTTTAAAGTGGGTATTTTCTGGATGTTGGATAAGGTAATTAGAATTCGTAGAGCACTGGGAGCCAATGTATCTCTCTACAACACTGAACAATAAGACTGGAGACCAGTGGGCCTTCTCTGTCATAAGATTGCCTAACATTACATTTCAGAGCAGACAATGAGCCTAGATTTAAGATAGCAGCTGGGACACCTACGCGCCACGTAAGAGTGCAGGTTGAAGTCCCAGTTTGGCTCTGTATTCCAGATTCCTCCCAGTGCAGTCTGGGAGGCAGCACATTATGGAACAAGTACTAGATCCTGTTACCTGTTTTGGAGATATGGACTGAGTTCTCACTTCCCGACTTCAGCCTGGCCCAGTCCTGGCCTGTTGTAAGGACAGCTGGGAGAGAGTGGTTGGAAGCTTTTTCTCTCTCTTTGTGTCTTCCTCTCTCTTATTCATATTCTGTGTGTCTATCTTTTTCAAATAAATAAAATGAATTAATTATAGTTAAAAACGTGTGTGTGTGTGTGTGTGTGTGTTAGTAAGAATCCATGCCAATTAGCTCACATACTCTGGTGATTTTTATCTGTAATGCAATAGAGTATTGATGTTTTCATTTATCTTTTACATAAATACTTTTATTCTCTAAGCAACATATATTTCTCATTGTTTTAAGTGCTTTGGGGAAGTCATGAAGAATACCAACTTGTTATTGTCATAGTATTCTCTGTTGCAATAATGGAAGATTGAATTCACCCATCTGCACTTCTTCTGGCCAGCAAGAATAGCATGATAAACAACATCACTGCAGTTGAAACCTGCTTGAGAAGACAGTTCTATGTCGGAGACATAACCAGCCTGTCACTCATTAGACTTGTACCCCCTGATGCTCCGTGACACTGTGGGCATCATTCTCCATGCTAGTCCTATACCTTCACAAAGTGGCAAGAACCTTGGTCTTGTTGTTGCCTACCAAGCATATGAATACCATAAACTGTGTGAAAATGGAGGTTATTTGACAAGGGTCTCGTGGATTTATCGCTTCATTTCACAAAAGCCTAGCACTATAGTTAATTTTAAAAAAAATGATGAACAAGTGAATTGATGTGATTAAACAATTGAATAAGGCAACAACTTTGTTCCTTAATTTCATTGTAACACATATAGGAGCCATTTTCAAAACGGGAGTTTCATACTGGGGAAAAGGAAGAAAGGAAGTTCTCTTCAGTTAAAAGGCATTGATGAGCAGGATATTACTAACGAAACTGTATTTCAGACTCACAGGTGATCTCTGCTTGCAAGAAGGAAGAGAAAAAGAAATGGCATCAATTCACAAAAGTGATGGCATGTACGTTTCCTTCATTATCTTATAAATATTTGTACACACTCTCCCCATTTTAAGCTAATTCTTCCTACAAATTTATCAGGTCGTCTAGCTTATAATATCCCTAAAGATTATTATATTGCGATCATTTCATTTCCCCTACTAGAAAAAAAAAGCACAAAAACAAAACCTGATGGCCTTGCAGTTGGCACTGTTTCTCTGAGATTTTGGACTGTGCACTGCTTGCTTAGCTCAGTGTTTTTACTGCATCCACGACTTGATCTGGGGCTACAACTCTTAGACAAACAGAAAAGACCAAGTCAAGTCATCAGTCTGTCAAAATGTTTCCCTTTCTGTGGAGCACAAGCCAAGCAGGGGAACTGTGCTGGCCTCAATTAGAGATGCAGTTGTCTTGTTCAATCATTCTGGAACTTCTTTTAGTTTTCTGATCATATGCACACTTACCTGACACATAACTGAGGCCTAGTAAGTTTTCTAACTAAAGGACTGAAGGTATGAGGGTGCTCTGGACAGGCATGACCGAAACAGCTATAGCAGTACTGGATGAATAAATCAAGATGGGCATGTGCAAATCATGGTAATATGCAATGAAGAATCTGGAAGCTATTTGAAATGAAAGGTCACAGGATGTGCACCCTAAACACTGGATGTAAGGATTTGCAAGGATCAGAGTTACCTACAAGCATTGGAAGGAGGGAAATAGAGAAAGGCATTCTTGGAGTGGACTTTTTTCTACTACCTGAAAAATCCACAAAAAAGGGAATATGTCTTTTGGGTGATTTTTAACCCAAGCACTTGAGGTACACACTATTTGGCAGTATGTCTGCTTTTTTCAGATAATGGCCAAATGAATGAATGAATGGATAAGTAAATGAGTGAACACATATCCACAAAAAGGTCGATTTGGATTCACGTACAGGCAGACCATCATAACAGTCACGTTCCAAAATGGAATGACTTGTCTTTTGAGGTAGCAAGTTTTTCACTATTTAGGGTATTAAAAATAAATCTGCAAGACCAACAGTATTTCAGAATTACTGAATACCACTTTAGCAGAACCCTTGAGGCATGCTCCACAACAGGGACTTTAGGATAACATTGGGTGGCCATTCCCGATCCTCGGGTACTGAGGCGGTTGGGAGGTTGGGTGTGGCTTCTCCCCTTGTCTCTCCCTTTCCCCCAGACACAGGAAGAAGGAAAAGAAAATGTGGAAACAAAGGTCTCACCTATTTTCCCCTGATCCTGGACCTACCTCACCCTAATCAACTATGTAAACACCGTCAAAAATAAAAGTTTAAAACAAATAAATAAACAAATCTGGAAGACCACCAGGTAGTCTTTTTTTTTTTTAATGGCAAGATTTTCTGGATTATGAACCAAATTTCTAATGTTACTAAAGGATTTCCCAGTCAGTTGGTTCTGGAGGCCTGGCCAGGTCAAGAACCCGAGAGAATTGTTTCTCCTTCACTGGTGGGCTTTCTTGGTCCTACATTCTTACAGCATTTTACCTCTTTGCTCTATGTGTAGATATAATACATGAATACATGACGTTATCCATATTTCCATTCAAGGTTGTTTATGTTTGTTTTTTACTTTTATTTAAGAAGGATACCAATTGCATTAAAGATGCTGAAAATACATAACTTATTCATGAGCGCTGGCGCTCTACTCTCCAACCTCGTCCTAGTGTTCAATCTCTCTTGTTTCCACTGGGTGCTGCCTTTCACAGGAAATGAGTGACAAAGACTATTATTCTGTCTGAAAGGAAGCCTCATGGAACAAATAACTGACTTGTGCATCTGCATTTTGGTCTGGTTTGGATTCTCAGTGGCCACTGGGCAAAGGGGAGATGGTTACGAAAGCCACTCTTCCGGAAGTGCCAAGGCAAAGCTAATGTGTCCCTGGTAGTAGTGGTATCTTTTTAAGCTTTCCTGATTTGGCTTCAAAGCACATTCACAAAGCATCCAGACCTCATCCTGAGATGATTAAAGGAGAATTTAAATATAATTAAATGCTCTCTGGTGTCTCTCATCAGTAAAAAAAAAAATGAGAAAATATGACACGAGATTTTCCATTTTAATAGTACCTTGTTTTCTGAATGTCAAATTGCCTTAACTGTAGAAACAACTAAAATTTGTTCAGTGTTAATTGTCACACATTCTAGCAAGAGCTTTCACATGCACAGTATTAACATGTATAGTATAAGCATTGTTTTCATGTGTGCTTTGCCAATGAGGATAAGGCTAGAATGCAGAGAACTTCTACAAACACTTGTTGGTCCCACTGCCTAGATGGAGAGTTGGTAAGCTCTGAAATCAAAATTGTATCTCTGAACCCCATCAGAATCATACTTGGAGACGGTTTACAAAAGGCTATGTTTTTTCTTCTTAGACAATATTTCCTTTTGAAGGCAAGATGATAGAGACAGATGGAGGGCAAAAGGGCGGCGGGGAGAATCTTTCACCTGCTGTTTCTCTCCCCAGATGGCTCCATCGACCAGGGCTGGGCCAGGCTACATCCAGAAACCAGAAACATCTAAGTGTCCCACATGGACCGTCTTCAGCTGCCTTCCTGGGCGCGTTCCCAGAGAGCTGGATGATGAAGTAGACTAGAATGAATGCTATCATATGGGATGTTATCCCAAGGCTGAGTTTTCTGAAGCCACTGTTGTTCCCAGGTCCTATTTTGAGTATGGGAATGTGGCAATTTTAAGAAGAAAGCCCCCTGTTTTGACACGGGCTGCATTTTAAACAGCCTTGGTCAGTTTTAGATATTTTAGCATTTCTCATGAGTGATGGGACTCCATTTGTTTTTCTTCAATTTCAGGTGGTTCTGAGTACTATTGGAAAAGGAACGTATAATTTGAAACTATTGATTGGGGACCTTATAGTATATGGTGATATTCTAAATTTATTGTAAATTTTTCTGGCATATTGACAGATGAGTATTATTTGAAAGTTTGTTCTTGAAGTTTCATTCTTTAAGGAAGGAAAATGACAAATTACTTAGGAAATGTGCGTTTTTACTCTAGCTTAATGTGTTTCATCCATTTTATGAAAGAATAGAGAAGATATTTTGTTTTTGTTTTGGTGCTAAGAAAGAACTATTAGGAGAACCTTAAATCACAGAAATAGGTTACATGCAAGCAGATTATAATGAAGAAACAAGAGAGTATGCATCATACGGAGGGGAAACTCAGTCTTCACTCTTGTTTGATAACAGGCAGTTAAATTACAAAGCTTTCCCGGAGATGGCTGCGAAGAAAATGAGTAGAGACATTACTACCCAGTAAGGAAATAGGCAGAGAAAGTGATTGTTCATCGCTCTTGTGACAATGCAAAGAACTCTATGGATTTTTTAAAAATGAAAAGTGCAATAATGAAAGCAAATGAAAACTTGGCCCTTTTTCCTAAATTTCGACAAAGGACTATAGTGAGACATGGAATGATCTTGGCATCTACCATGTTTTTCCAGTCAAGTTAATTAGCATCCATTCTTACATCATGGATTACCAGAGAAATTGGTAAAGCTCAGGTGCTCAGCTTTTCTGTTTTCAAAGCTACACAGGAAATTTTACATCATAAAATATCTATGCCGAGACTTTAGAATATACCTTAAGCAAATTGTTCTCAGGACTGGCAACCTATAATTATCATTCTTTTCTAATACAAATGTAAGTTGGGATATTCTAGGATAAAATTTTATGAAAACCATGTCAATTTTTTTTCTTTCAAAAAACAGTGAAAAGATTAATAAAACAAGGAAAGGAACATATATCTACTGGCTGTTTGGAATCTTCCAGAAATAAGAACAACGTTGTTCTTAGGTGTTGTGACTTCCAAACAACACATACTATAATTTGTCAAGAATTGTGCAGTTAGTTAACCCAATTTCTATGTGTTCAGATAAAAAGTCCTATTGTTTATACTGCAATCCTTTCATGATTTTTGAATTATCATTATCTTCCTAGGATCTGTTTTAAAAAAAAACTTCTACCACTGTATACATTCTAAGCATTATTTAATTCTTTTTGAAAAATTCATCTCATTAAGTTTAATAAGATCCAAGTTAAGCCTCTTGTCAGTCCTTCTGACATGAGTTGCGGCTTATTTATATTCCACTTCAGATTCTAGTCAACCTTCTGGATGGTGGGTGCTTCAGTTGTGAGACCTCTGACTGCCAAGGACACAGACTAGTCAGGGAGGAAAAGAGGAGCAAAAGGAATCTCTAGGCAGCCTAAGCGACCTAAGCACAGGTTAGAGTTGACCTTGCGAACATGGTGTGTTCTGAACCCTATAAATCATTTAGCAAGGCAGCAGCCTCAATGATAAGAAAAGAAGAGATGTGGAATGCGGCATTACAGAGCAAGAGGTGAAGTCATAAGCGAGGGTAGAATGACAAAGGCTCTTATAGTCACTCTAGGGAGTTTTAGCTGCAGCCACGTGGGCTGCCACTAGTGTGTCTGAGAGAAGGCAATGTTATGATCAGCTCATTCTAGTCCTTTCACAACATATTACTTTCACATCACAGCTGTACATTTTTATGTCATTAGCTAGCAGCAGTTGCTTCGATGCTGAAATCATGAAAAGATATCACTTTTAAATCTGTATAATGTGACATCACATGCTTAGCTGAAGGGTAAAAACAAAAAACAAAGGAGCTAAAGGTTGGATATGACAACAAAAGACAGATGGTATCTTGCCAAAGCCTCACTAATACTCAGTATGCCTGCTCAGAGTTCCAGAGCCTCTGGGGTAGGTATATTTTAGCATCTGGCACTTAGCAGTGAAGCCTGAAGACAAATCCAGAATATCTTTCAGAATGAAATGCAGATCAATTGATAAAAAGTGCAAGAAATGACTTATGTAGGGGAAGATGAGTTCAGTGAAATCTATTGAAAATACCAAATGCCTGTTTTACCTTGTCATCATCATCATCATGTGTATGTAGTCACTTTTGTCCCAATTTTAAGTGATGAACCAGGTTTCTAGATGGCTAGATGGGGGCAGGTATTTGACATAGCAATGAAGGCTCATCTTGAGATGTCTGCATCCCCTATCTGAGTGTGCAGTTAGAGTTCCGGCTTTGCTTCCTGCTAGCTTGCTACTGGGACACTGCAGTAATGGCTCGGGTGGTTGGGGCCCTGATACACTTATTGGAGAACATGATTGCTGAGTTCACAGCTCCTAGATTCAACTTAGCTCAGCACAAGGGATATTGAAGGGATTTTTGAAGGGATTTTGATAGTCAATGGGTGAATGGGATAGGATGGGAAATCTATCCTGTACCTTTCATTATCATAAAATAAACACATGGACAAAGCTATATGGTTTTCTTAGAACACACATTATATATAAGTATATATATTATAAATTTATATAAATATAAAATTTATACATATATAAAATTAGGAGTTGGGTGCCTATTGTATCCATGTGGAAGAGCTGGATTGAATTATTAGTTCTTTTTTTAAAAGATTTATTTATTTTTATTACAAAGTCAGATATACAGAGAGGAAGATCTTCCATCCAATGATTCACTCCCAAGTGAGCCGCAATTGCCGGTGCTGCGCTGATCTGGAGCCAGGAGTCAGAACCTTCTCCAGGTCTCCCATGTGGGTGCAGGGCCTCAAGGCTTTGAGCCATACTCAACTGCTTTCCCAGGCCACAAGCAGGTTGCTGGATGGGAAGTGGAGCTGCCGGGATTAGAACCGGTGTCCATATGGGATCCTGGCATGGTCAAGGTGAGGCCTTTAGCCGCTAGGCCCCCTGTACCAGACATAAATTATTGGTTCTTGGTTCTGATCTGGTCCAGCTTTAGCTGTTGCGGGCACACAAAAAGTGAGCCAATAGACTGAAGATCTCTGTCTGTATCTATCTATCTGTATTGATAAAACAATAAATTTAGATAAAATTAAATGTAATAATAAAACTAAATTTAAAAATGCCTCTCAAATAAAAAAATTAAATTAAAATTTCTGGAAAAGACTAAATTGTTTCCCTGGAAATTCATTTCTAGGTTTGTTGCTTCACTGGCTTCAGTTGGTCAGCTACTAGAACACTCTGGGGTAGGCAGATGTCTCATTATAAAGGCAGGGACTAGGTTTCGGCTCCTCGACCCTTTTTCCCAGGCCACCTGGTGGTGACAAGCAATAGTTAAGATAGTCACAGCTTAGATCTGTGTCACATGTCTTGCCTGCTCATCTCTTTAGATGACTTTAGAATTTGGCTGAATAACATTAAATTTAGCAAAAAAAAAAAAATTTGTCAATTTGCCATAGGAAGTGATCACTCCTTGGTAATAGTGTCATGGGCTTAGATTTTGTAGATTGCCTTTAGTAATCTGACATACAAATGCTTTTTGGGTGTACTTTTTATATTAGTTTGTTCATTTTCAGGTAAAATTGAAGTTTCTTGTGTTTGTTATTATTGTCCTATTTTAATATGTTTAGAGTGGTTTCTTTGCATAACGAGGAAACATTTCCTCAACATATAAACATAATTTTAAACCATAATTTCATAATCTACATAGTATGTGTATAAATTTTAGTAATATGACTCAAAGGGAAAACATACAGCCATCCAAGGTACTCATCAGAGAGCAATACTGATAGAAAATATATCCTTGGCCAAGATACAGTGCGATCGAGACTGTGAGTTATAAAACACAAACATTATGCATACTGTGAGTCTGGAAGCCTAATGTATTTTCTTAAGACCATGGTTTCACAAAATGTGAAAAGCAATATGTGGCATCAAGAGGAGACCAGAAAGCTGAATCAGCTTCCCTGCAAACCATCAACCTCTGTGACCTTGGCATAAATCAATAGAATCTATTCAACATGTCTTTGGGAAATAGGGTTAATTTCGACTTCTAATTCAAGTCAGTTGATATCTATTGATCCATCACTACGTGCCTGGGATACAATAGGGGATTAATGCTTTTGTCCTCCGGAAGGCTGTTGTACATACACATGACCCATGTGTACACATCAAAACGCAATACCAAGTTGGACTCTGAGCATGACACAGCGGAGCACTGGAGGCAAACAGACAGTGACAAACTTGGAAGGGACTTTAGGGATGAGGAAGTTGAGGTTCAAATTAGCTAATTAAGAAGCAGTACTTTATCCTTCTTTCAAGCATGTTCAAGAATCCTGTAAAATGTTATGTCTGTTTTCCAAATTGTCACATGCTTTCAATTTCCTAATGATGGATTACTTCTAATGGTAAACAATTAATCATGGGTTTTAAAAATACACCCATCCCGTCTTGAACTTATTTGTGAAGATTAGAGCTGAAAACAAATTTTCTTATTTATTGAATTGGGAATTTGAATCACAAGCGATTTAGTGGAAGATCAGATTTCTTTTATCTCAAAAAAAAAATCACCAATTTTTGACTTAACATATCGAATGCAAAAGCAAAAGCCAAAACCAAAGAACAACAACAACAACAAATAACAACAAAGCAGATAGCATGTTACAGGATCCTTAATGGATGCTACATTGCCATGTGGTAGGGCCTTAAACTGATTGGTCTTCAAATATCAGAATAGGACTTATGTTTGATGCCTGGTTTTCAGCTGAGGAAGACAAGCTGTTAGCACCGCCTAGCTTAAAATGGCAGTTTGTGACTTCGTAATGATGTGCTCTCAGTTTTCATAAGGGGGGACAATCATCATTCTTTCAGATAAAGTTAAGTTCACGGGCTTTTATGGGTAAACATAAACATTTCCTAAAGTGGTGATTTTGGGTTGACTCAGATGCTCAAGGCAAGAAGCAAAAGAAGTGAGAGTTCTGCCTCACTGAGTAGGAGTGGGATGACTTTGGCTCAAACATTAAAAATAAAATGAGCAGCTGAGAGGGAAAAAGAGCAGAGTACCAATTCTTCATCTCTGAACCATTTGGGGAAGCTATATTTCCTCGAGATATATAAAAACACAGGTTGAAAAAGCGAACTGACAAATCTTTTTTTCCCCTTTCCATTATGAATTATGAGCCATCTGCCCAACCCAAATGCTTGAACAAATGCAATATTCTAGCACACACTAGATGAAATTAGATGTATAAGGAGCTAGATGTTTTTGCAAATTTCCTTGTCAATTGTTAAAATACTTTAAACATACATTTCTAACATATCAAGTATAGATGTTGAGTAACCTCTTCAGGACTTTGATTCTAATTTTGTTTGACATCATAAGATCAATATCCAGGAAATCAGTGGAACTAGATTTTAATTCTAGCCAGATGGGTCAGAGTATTGCTTTTTTTTTTTTTTTTGGCCAATGATAATATTATGCTGAGTGGGATTTTTTTTCTTCTATTAATAGGGATGGGTTTGATATTACCTGAAACAGGATAACTTGAGAGTTTCTTCCTGTCAACCAAAGGGAAAAGAAGATGATCATTTCTAACATTTCTGCCAGTCAAGGAGACTGAGGACTTGGAGCGCTTGGAATATTACTCCTTGGTGTGTTGGATGAAGGACTGTGACAGCATTTGTTTGCCTATCACATCTTTTTCTTTCTTTTTATGTCCCTGAACTGCAGCTGTCATGGAGTTTGTGGGAGAAGCAGATGATATTTTAGGAATTTGAACACATTTCAGTTGTAAATATTTGCCTTTGACTGCTACCTGAAGATGCCTTGTACCTTTGCCAAAATGGTTCTTTTCTACATATCACATTTCTGACTTATGACCTTACATCATATTTATTTGGTGACGGCTGCCAGCCTTTTTCCACTTACAGTCTCTTTTAATAGAGAAATATGTCTTCATTTTGACATGACTCCAGGAGATAATCATTTTCATTTTTCCATCTTGGCGATTGGGATTAGGATTGACTTTGAAATGGGACTGCCTCCTGTTCTATGCCTTCTGTGGTACCTTAGACACAGCGATCACTCAGTGAATCTGTGGTCAAGGGATGAGGTCACTCTGGTAGGAATCTGGTAAAAACATTATTTTGTCTAACTGATTTTATTTTTTTCTTTCTTTTTATTTTTCTGTAGGTTATTCCACAAGTCAAAATGATGCCAGAGAGATAAGACATATGGTTTGAATGAACTGACATGTGATATCCATAGAAATTTGAATTCAGGATGGAATAGTTAGGTAGATTTACGGCTGCTTGAAGGATTAGACTCTCAATCTTTTGATTAGTGGCTCAAAGAAGATCTTCTATAGCAGAGTGTGCTGAAACTTCTCTTTTTAAGGATTCATTTTATTTATTTAAAAGGCCTTGCGTGGCTCAGTCCCAGCTGTTACAAGCACTTGGAAAGTAAATGAGTAGATAAGAGATTTCTACTTTTTCTCTCCGTGTCTTAAAACAAATAAATTAAAATCACACATTCAAGTAATAATTTAAAACACATCTTTCCTATATCCTTTTTTTTTTTTAGTGAAATCAAAGGATTTTTGAAATCAAACTTGGTGTGTGTCTTCCTTCTGAACCACCTGTTGGCCATTCTATTTTATCCTGCTAATGGGAAAATTCACTAAACATACAAGGACAGCTATGAAACTATGAATTCAGTATTTTTTTAGTAATGAAATAAATAAAGGATATCCAGTTTTAGCGTACTGGTTTGGGGGTGTGGTGAAGAGGCTGGGGAAAGAACGGAAGAATGGGCTAGACAGAAAGAGTTAACATAATAAACCTTTAACAGAACGTGAGTATTGTATACTGAAAACAGTTAAGCACAGATTTCATTTTTTTTTACACTGAAATAAGACTGCCTTTTAATTACATTTCCTTACAAATTTTTGGACATCTCTTCATATACCTTTTTCTTTCTATGAAGTACTTCTCTTTTATCATTTCATTCTTGTTTGTCCCATGTCTCAAATGATTCTGAAGATATACAAATCCATGTTAACATCCACAAGCAAAACAGCTATCTCTAAAAAAGATAATAACTGGAAAACAATGAGATCATTTCATGCACTGATGAAAATCTCCTATATCTGGCGCAATGGTTCAGTGGTTAAATCCCCATGTTGCATGTGTTGGGATTCCATGTTCACTGTTTTGTGTCCTGGCTGCTGCACTTCCCATGCAGCTTCCTGTTTGTGGCCTGGGAAAGCAGTAGAGGATGATCCAAAGCCTTGGGACCCCGCACCTGGGTGGGAGATCCAGAAGAAACTCCAGGTTCCTGACTTCAGATTGGTTCAGCTCTGGCTGAACCAAGAGGATGGAAGATCTTTCTGTCTCACCTTCTTTCTGTAAATCTGCCTTTCCTATAAAAATAAATAAATCTTAAAAAAAGGGAATATCCTATGTCTTGTATCATATATATTTCCTTAATTTATGTATGTATACATACAAGCATTACACATGTATGTATATTATATTAATCGATATGTGTATGCTGAGTAATATTTATATGCATAAATTAGATATACACATACTATATGTATTACATATGTGACATTAATTCATTAGTGCAGAGTGCTAAATATGTTCCTCATTTTTAAGAGGGAACAACAAAAGCCGTTAGGCATAATAATCAAATGAACTGACAGCATTCCAGATTGGCAAGTAGGGATCACATCATGCAGACGGTAGGTGGAAGGAGCTAATGGGGATTCTACCCCTGAGCATTTGCTCTTGAACTTCAGTGGAGCGAGTTAACTGATGGATCCAGGGGCTGGCGAGGAGCCTTTGGAAAGCTCACTATGAGTCCTTTTAGAAATAAACTAATTAATTAAATAAAAAAATTTTCCATGATATGGCTCCTATAGAAAAAAACCTCTAACCCCATCCCAACTTAGGCAAGGGTGGATCAAGATTATCCTGTAAGAGATTCAGTGATTTTTGGCTTGAATTGAACTATTTCTGAGGAATTCAAGGCTTGCAGGAACAAAGAGATAAGTTTGGCTGTGCAGAGATAGGCTAGCCTGGCTGTGCGCCGTGGTCATACTGCTGGGAACTCTACAGTTCTTTGCCCAGAGCATGTACATTTGTTTCTCTGCCTGCGATTTGCACCAAGCAGAAATTGAATAAGAAGATTTTTGAATGAGTAAGGGGTAGATGATTTATTTGATGAACTTTTTCCAAAGAAATATTTGCTATTCCTTTTCTTGTTTAGTGCAAGATCATTTAGAATAGTAATCATTGCAAGCTAATATTTTGCATTTCCTCAGTATAATATACATTTCATGATAGTTGTACCAATCTAACATGTTTTTTATTGGCAGATGTTTGCAAGAATTAAGCGTGTATAATGTCATGGACTGCATCCTAATTACAGAAATGCCAAAACAAAGGTCAAGCAATGCATTATAGAAATGAAGGACTAACCATGTGTCCAGCTCTCCTCCCTCTGTTCCGTGAAGAGTTGCTCTTGATGTCTTTATTCTTGCAGACACCATGGGATTATCCAGGAGATTAAAACCTCATTGAGAAGATTGCCACATACTTGCTCAGGACCATTTACAGGAAGGAGAAGGCAGTCCTAGAGCTCACACCTTTAAAAAGAAAAGACTGCAACTGGGAAAGAAAGCCTTGGAAGTCCCCTCTGCTTTCATTCTTGGCAAGATCATTCTATGATTATTGTCATTTGTTTGAATGTCATGTTTTCCTGCACATGTGCTTCCAGTAAAACCACACAAAACATAAACAGTCAGGGCTGACTTCACCTTTTTTTGTCCTCAAGCAAAGCTCTCATTATGAATTTACTGTGTTTATACTGGACACTCATCTCCTCTTACTCCTTCCAGCTTCTTTTGGTGCTTGGCTTTCTATTATGGAAATTAATAATCACATTTACTGTCAATAGAATTGATAATTATGTTATCATTACATAATTGCATATAATTTTAATCATTCTAATATATTATTGTATATTGCTATCAATACAATTATAATCATATAATTGTTATCAAGTATATAAAACCTATAATTTCAACATATGAATATAGAACTCCGTTACAATTTTGCAAATATCTTCATATATCATTTCATTTAATGTGGAACAAGAAGTCATTATTGCTTTTATTTTAAAGGTGGGTAGAGTCACATCATTAACTAACTACTTGTCCAAGATCACACAACTGTTAAATGCCAATAAAGAAACAGAGAGGAAGTGCAGCAAAGCTTATACTTCTAGCTATTTCTTTCTTTTCTATTTGAAATGAGGAAATGAAGAGAGATTCAACCCACTAGCTCACCCCTCAAATGTCCACAATGAACCTCTAGGACTGCAATGAATTTCCCATGTAGGCGTTAGAAACTCATTTGCCCAAGATGCCATGGCTGTCTCCTGGCTACAGTTAGGAGCTGGGACCAGGAATTGAACCCAGGGAACTCTGGCATAAGATTGGGGTATGTCAGCCACCACGCTAAATGTCTGTCCTGCTGTTAATTCTCAAGGAACTGACTCATTATATGAGACAAATGTGTCTGACTCTTCCTTCTGGTGATGAATAGCTCACTACACAGCATACATCATAACCAATAGGTCTGTACTCGTCCTCTACCGCTCTGTTTCTGCTTCCCTCTCTCCTTCAAGCTTTCTAGTGCTGTTTCCCTCCTTCTGTGAGCCCCCACCTGCTTGAAGAGATGTGACACAAACCAAACAGCAGAAACACCTCAGCTTCCCCTTCTGCTATTTAATTTCATTCATGTTGGAGCACTTGGATAGCATTCTCAACCTTGACCTTCAATTCCTTTTCACATATTTTTGGTTTGAAGTGCAGTTCAGCATTTATTTCTCACAGGGGCTTTTGTCAGCACTGAGTGCCAAGGCAAGAACCCTCTCTGTTAGTGCCCCGTGTTCTCCTGTGGGGATCTGATGTGCTTTGCTTGTGTTGTTTCCTATAGTGGGCAATGGTATTCCTGTGGTTAGGCGAGTCACCGAGGTATCAGTGATAACTGTCTACACAGTCAGTCTGCTACCAGTTCCAGTCCCTTTCCCATGAATGATCCCTTAAGTCAGGTAACCTACCTGATCAACATGACACCATCCTCACTCAAGCCATCATGTTCTCAATTCCAAGACCACTGCCGTGGTTATCTACTTCTTTTTCTTGGTGTCCACTCTCTGTAACCAGGTCATTCTTCAGGATCCCCATCGAATACACTCCAATACCTCTCTACCTCTGAGATAAAGATCCCTGCTCTATATTTTTCTATCTGTGGTTGGCCCCTGAAGATCTCATTGGAATTATCCCATCATCCCATCTTCTGTCTTCTCATAGTTCCAGGTCACTGATTTCTGTCTTTCCAACAGGCCTGCTTCTTCCCAAGGCACATAACACTTTCGCTGTTTGGAAAGTTGTAGCTACTGGCGTTCATTCGGAGCTCTGGTTACACATGACCCTGACATACAGGCCTCCTCTGACTCCCCGAACATATATACCGCCCCCGTCACAGCAGCGTGCACTTTTCCTTGCAGCACTTATCTACTGTAATTACACTGACTGGTCTAATCGTTGGAAAAAGAGGGAGGCAAGCAGTGGGTGTGGATACTAATTTTTGTTCCTTCGGAAACATTCAAGGTGGTTTTCTCTTTAACTTCAGACACATTTCTTTGCATATATTGCCTGCCCAAACCTAGTGACACCCAGTGACTAGCCCATCATTGACTCAGCAGAATATATCTTGTTTGTCTTGCTTGCTTGTTGTCACTATGTTACGTGCTTCACAGATGGATGAATTGAAGCTGTGTTAACAAACGAATATAGCTAACCATGAACTAGGAGATGATGGTGTTTACACTGAAAGGCCACAACACTCATTGGCTTTCCTAGGGTAATCCAAGCCATACAGACATAGTGAGCACCATTCTGAGATCAAAATTCACTGTTGTGCTGAAAATGAAACACTGTGCTGGATGGGTGCAGGCATGCCATGCAGAGCAGAACTGATGTTCATTTTTGTGCTCTTGTAGCTACTCACCTGGAAAGCCTGTGCTGAGTAATATTTATGTCTCCTAAACTTCCTGAAGCACCTTCACGTAAATGGGATCAAATGGAACATCTGTTTTGTTCTTAAGGTTTCGTGAACTCCATCAAAACAGGAACATAACTGTATTATTTTGAGTTGTTTTCTTACTTTTTGGGGGCCCAGTATTTAGTACACAGTGGGTGCTTAGTAAATATTTGTGTAGTAGGAATCTTGAGGGCTGATCATACTCAGTTCTTTCCTTCTTACATGCATGGGAAAGTTATCACACTTGCACACAACTATGTTGGAACCCTGTGGTTGATTTTGTCCAGAGATTCTGAGAGGAAGTAACTTACACAATGTTAGGGTGAAAGCAGTTGAGATAAGATGTCAATTGTCAACCTAAGTTTTCTGTTTTACAGGAGAGGCTAAAAGCTGCATGGCACCAGTTGTTGAGGAGATAGAAGGCAGAGTTGCTCTTCTGTCCAGACTCCTGACATGTTAAGCACAACCTTGCCCCGTCCATGGTGCATGTTTGCCATGAGCCAGAAATGTGCACTGATTTTGAAAAGACACTGATTTTTGGAGCTAAACTCTTACCAAGAGGTAACATGGAAGAGTAGTAGATAATCTAGATTTTGGACAAAATCCTTCCGGAGCGTGTGTCTTCACTTCTTGTCTTCCCATGTTTCTTTCATCTTCTCTCTTCCTTCTCAAACCCAAATGAACAACTAGAGGCCCACAAAGTGAATTGGGATTACAAATACAACTTATCTAACTCATGCTGACTCCGTGAATTAAACTAATATCACAATTTGTTAAGAGAGCATCAGATGTGTAAGACCCTGTGAGCTTCTAAGACTCATTATTAAGAATGTCAGTTTCTTGGCCACAAAGTGATGATAAGGCAAGCGAGAGTAGTAGAAAGTTGACTATACTGGAGTAAAGAGATGAAACAGAAGAAAAGCATCAATTCAAATTTATGAATGGGATTATGTATGAACTTGACAGATAGCGTAGCAGTCATATTACATCTTGGGAATATGAAGGGATCCATCAAATCCAGGAGAGGAGCGGGTCTATGGGGGGACTTTCTAGTGGAGTCAGCGTTCATGATGCATTTGGATAGAAAGCTGGGGATGCTTTGTGTGATGGTTGACATGAGAATCAGAAGAGAATATAGGTAACCAACTTCCCCTATGCCATTTCCAATCTCTAATACTTTGTGTCACTCTTTCTTCTTTCTGTTTATTTTTAAGTTTCAGAAAAATCATGCTTTCAAATGATTTCTCCTTGTATCACAACCGGCTTGCATCAAAATGGTAGACTAACAGCATTTCTCAAAGAAGAGTGGGAATGAGGAATCAACCAAACCACCAGTTACTTTACAACCTGTGCTTGGTGACTTATGCCAGTGACCAAAAGATAAATATCACATGCATTCTCTGACACGTTGAAGTTAACACAGAATACAATAAAAAATTACATAAGGCATCTTGTGATTCGGTTGTTGCTTTTAGCCCTCGTCTATACTCCTGAGGAACAATTCCCTTTCTACTTTTTACCTGATGGGCATGATAATTAGTGTCATATTAAACCTATGTTATAATGTCAGAAACTATGGTGTTGTAAAACTTAAGGAAAATAAGCAGGAAAAGAAAGAAAGAGAGAGGAAAGGAAGAATGATTATTCACCTTTTAAAAAATATTGTATTGGAAAGGCAGATCTTTTTTTTTTAATCCTCTACCAGCACTTGCAGGTAGAGGATTAGCTTGCAGAGCCACAGTGCTGGTCCCAGTTATTTATCTTGGAAATGTGTCAGAACAGGCCTGGAATGGTAGCCTAGTGGTTAAAGTCTTTGCCTTGTATGCACCGGGATCCCATAAGGGTGCTGGTTTGTGTCCCTGCAGCCCCACTTCCCATCCAGCTCCCTGCTTATGGCCTGAGAAAGCAATCAAGGACAGCCCTAAGCCTTGGGACCCTGAACCCATGTGGAAGGCCCAGAAGAAGCTCCTGGATCCTGGCTTCAGATCAGCTTAGCTATGACTGTTGCAGACACTTGGGTAGTGAACCAGTGGACAGAACTCTCTGTATCTCCTTTCTGTAAATCTACCCTCCCAATAAAAATAGATAAATCTTTCCAAAAAAGTGTCAGATATGTGAAATCTGTTTTCTTTTTGTTAGTATGAAATAAAAAATAGAAAGAGTTCTCTTTCTCTTAAACATTTATTCATTTTTATTTGAAAGCTAAATGTACAAAGAGAGAAGGAAAGTCAGAGAGAGAGAGAGAGAGATCTTTCAACTGCTGGTTCACTCCTTAAATGGCAGGAGTTAGGCTTGCCTGTAGCAGCTGGAACTCCCCTTTCCCCCCAGGCCTCCCTCGTGAGTGCAGGGGCCCAAGCATGTGAGTTATCTTTCACTGCTTTTCCAGGCGCATTAGCAGGGAGCGTGATCAGAAGTGGAGCAGCCAGGTCCTAAGGCCACATGGAATGGCAAATTTACTACGCCACGGCACTGGCCCCTCTCTTTGTCTCTGAAGTTTTAGTTCAGTGTTGCACACATGAACTATGCATCTTGCCTTTTCCAACCGCCTCTCTGCATAATCACTTCCTCATTTCATTTCTTTGGTTACAGAGTTCCCCCTTCCCTTGCAGTTCTCTGTTTTAAAGGCCAGGCTTCTGGATCGGCTGAGAGGTGGCTGTTGCTCAGCTCTCTGTGCCGTGTCTGTGAGAGGAGAATTTGGATCATTTCACTTTGAGGAAAAGTCAAGCTGAGAGTTTCTCATGGGTAACTCAAATTACGAAATAGGGAAAACCTCTCTTGTCCACGACCCAACATAATACCCAACCACAGCTTTTCTCAAAGTTTCAAAAAAAAAAAAAAAAAAAAAACCTCAGTATGTAATAATCATCTCAACACTTGGCTTAAAAATTACCATTTTGAGATTTTTGTCTCAAACTTCCAACTCAGAAGGGTTTATACACAGGACTCGGGGATTTGCATACCAAAGGACTCAGTGTTCTGATGTGCATTGCTCTCAAACCACACTTTAAAGCACGGTTTCATGTAGCAGTTAAAAAAGACCAGATATGCAAGGCTGTTTCCAACTATATCAGTGATTCTTACTGAAGGTAGATTCTGGCTATGTATCAGAACCATATGGTGCACTACTCAAATACCGATGCACCAGTCATACCACAGACCTTTTGTATCTAATTATCTGGAAGATGAATGTACAATGCGAATTTATGTTCTGCAAGGTATCACACAGTCATTGCATTCATGCTGAGGTCTCTGACTCACTGTGGTCATTCCAAGAGGCTGGTAAGTAAGGCGCAAGAGCCGACGTTCCCTTAACTGAGAACCTCAAAGAAAGGTAATTTAGAGTGACACCACACAAAGACCAAGTTATGGAGCATGAGAAAAGTGGGGTCCCCTGGCTGTCAGGCAGAGCATACAGTTCTATCTTCCAAGAGGGGCGAAACAAAAGTCAGAGGTGAGAGAACCCATGATGCATATTCAATGGCTGTGGCCTCTCTCCTTAGCTTCACGTGATCTTCATTTGGAGAAAGAGGAGAAGACAGTGAGCGTGAAAATCAGGAGGTGTACTTGCTTGTTTTCAATTTTTGTGTGGGGAGGAGTATATGGAAAATTCGTATTATGAGTGGAAAAGCAGTTAGAAAGACAGGCTCTGCTCCTATTCCTCAACATTGGAGCCTACAGACACTAGAGAGTGCAGACCTTCCTGCTACAGGGAAGGGCAACCAAACAGTGGCTGCATTAGCAGCTTACCTGGACAGAGACAACCACCTACTGAAACTTCTTCCACTCCCCAGCAACTAGGGTCTACCTTCAATAAGAAGGCACCAAAAAATTATCACTCACCTGATGAGCCTTGACAAAATGACAAAGAATGAACTGACAGGATCTGTCTAACTAGGATCCTGATATGGTGCACCTGCTGAACAAATGAATGCATAAATGATTAAGATAATTTAGTAAGACAAATGCTTATAGAATTACTAAGGCAACATTCTGAAAATCCCATTGTAAGTTGAAAATGCTGTTATTTTTTAAAATATGGATTAGTCATTTGACACTGAGAGAGAGAGAGAGAAATAGTGAAAAAGAAAGATCTTCTATCTGTTGGTTCATTTTCTTCTACCTGCTGGTTCACTGCCTTAGATGGATGCAATGTCCAGATTTGAGCCAGGAAAACCAGGAAATTCTTCCAGGTCCCCTCCTTCTCCCACAGAAAGCTGGGACCCTGTGTTTGAGTCATGGTCCAACAGAGCAACAATTTTCTCTGGTTGCTAGTAGGCAGCTGGATTAGAGGTGGAGAAGTCAGAATGGAAACTGGCATCTATATGGGATGTTGTGATGCCTCAATGCTGGCTCAAAATACGTTAAGCTAAAAACAAATTTAACACACCAAACCCACTGAGTATCATTTCTTAACCTAATCTACCATAAGCATGCCAAGAACACTTATGTTCATCTATAGTTGGTAAAAGAATATAAAAGAAAGCCCAGTTTATTTAAAAAACTGTATTTAAAGTGAAAATCATAGTGCATGGGTGTGCATTTGTGCCTTTATAATGTTGGGAAAAAATATAAGGATTCAATCCACTTACAACGTATAGTACCAAATGATTTTGATGTAACATCAATCACATTTTCTTCAAGCTTAAATGCTCCCCATGTCAATAAAAGATAAAATGTTCACTGTTGTTTATCAAACAAAAGAGAAATTAGTGGAAACATCAAGAGGAAGAAGTATTGTGAAGGGAAGCGTTAAAGAACAGGTAAGTGGCACTGAAGACAGGCAGGAAATAGGAGCTCCAGAACAAGAAAAGGGTCAGGTTGGGGAGGGGGCAGGTGGAAATGGATTAGTACATTAAAATGCCCAATGGAGGGAAATGTTTGTCCATTGAAGAATTTCCAAGTTGGAATTAATAGGAAAATGAAACTCACACCTAAGCAACACCGACAATGCCAAACTTCAAATTATCAAGAACATTAACATTAAAACAACATGCTCACTGTAGAAGTGAACACATCAGGCTAGAATTGGACTCCTCTTCTTGCACCCTGGGCCACAAAAGAACGGAACCACAGTAGATCAACGTGCACAAGAGAACAGCACCATAGTAGAGTAGTATCCACAAGAGAATAATATGCCAGTGGAGTAGCAGTTAGGACAGAATAGCCTCATAATAGAATAATGTTTACAGGAGGATGACATTCACAAAAGAAAGGCACCTCGGTAGAGGAATATACAGGAGCTCTCAGTGTTAGCTTACCTCAGCATTAGCTGAAAACGCTGATGTCTGACTTAACCCAGAGTGAGTGAAGTGAGAATCCCGGGGGGGAGGTTAAGTATCAGTATTTTTAGCTCAGGAGAAGCTAGTCCTGAAATCCTATCTTCAGGCTTGGAGGAAATGGAAGATCACCCAAAGTCCTGTGCCCACTCAAGTTGACATACCCAAAGAAAAAGGTGGATTGTCTATAAACATACATACACAGGTTGAGTGGAGCTCAATGATGAGAAAAAGGGAAGAAAAGCATTCCAAGTATCTCCCCTAGAGTTAGAAGACACATGTTGGGGGAAGGTAGGGAAAGAGGAGGGACAGCTACAACACTCAATCATTGCATCCTAAATGAGGCATGGCAGAACTGAGAATTCTGACGCATGAAATGATATCTTGCTTTTTTTAATAGATGAGGGATCTTCAAAAAGTATGTGGAAAATGCACAATATACAGACATGGACTTAAAGAAAGTTTGGCATCCAAATCAAAAGTTCATTCCATGTCCACCAACTTTTTGAAGTGGGGCTTTTACAGTGCTGCATCCCACAATGATGACTTCTACAAGTTTCCATGCATGAGCGACTGCATCAGCAAAGCTGATCCCACAAAAAGTTATCACCAGATGATGTTGCAGTCATCTTAGCTTGTGCAAGTGCACTTACTGGGGCTCACACCACAACAAAATCACCAAAGAGCATAATTTGCAGGTTATATCCTCATTGTCAAGTGATGTATGGCTACATATTCGTAGGGTCTTTTTTTTAAAAAAAAAAAAGACTTATTTTTATTTGAAGGACATATTTTGTAGACAGAGGAGAGATAAAGATTTTCCATCCGCTGGTTCACTGTCCAAATTGCTTCAATAACCAAAGTTGAATTTATCCAAAGCCTGGATCCAGCAGCTTTTTCTTGGTCTCCCACATGTGTGCAGGGTCCCAAGGGTCTTGGGCCATCCTCTGCTGCTTCTCAGGCCACCTTTCTGAAAGGCAGATCAGAAGAGAAATAACTGGGATGCGAACTAGTGCTTGTATGGGATGCCAGCATCACAGTGTGGAGTTCAACCTGATGTACCATCATGCCTGTTCCTGTAGGGTCACTTTTTTTTTTAAAATAAGCTTCCTCAGTGGACAGGTCACTCTAAGTAACACACAAAGTAATCTATGGTTGCTAACAATTTGATCAAAACAGAGAACTTGGTCAAAAGATTAAAATGAGTGAAAAGACACTTGCAGCCCCATAATTTGCCTTCCTGCTTCTTTCTATACAACATGCATCCACAGGTCATTTTCAGCCTGAATATGAAGGTGAGAAGTATGGTTTTGGGGATGCTAGTAGGATGAGGGGTAGCAGAGACGTTTCCCAAATGAAGTAGAGTAGAATTACTAAATTAACTTCCAAAGTGTAAGAACTAAGGATAAAATGAGTAGACGCCTGGAAACATTTGACCTGCCTCGAAGAACTGAATGTAAGCTGACCCAGGGACAGTGAACTTCAGAATCAGACCAACCAGACTGAGGATCTTAGCTTTGCCCTTTCCAACTGTTTTACACAAGTTACTAAGATCCTGGAGTTTTAAGGTCCTTCATGTCAAAAATATGCGAGCAACAGGGGATATAGCTTACGGAGAGCCATCACAGAGCGCTGAGCTTACGATGAGTGATCAAAAATGCTAGCCTCTTACTTCCTTTTGGACACACTGAGAACTATTATTCATTTAGTCAACTGTATTCGTCTACTTATCAAACTCATTATTTTTCCTCAGTAATAACACATAATGAATTCTTAACACCAGCATCTAATACCACTGTAACGTTGAGATCAAAATCAGGTACAAGGAATAGTATTTTTGAAACAGGGGAGATGAGTTTGTCATTCTACATCACCTCATGTATTGAATTTCAAATTAAAATTTCAGACTTGCAGAGTGACATTTTTCATGCAGTTCCCTACTTTCAAAAGAAACAATCCATTTAAATTTATTTTAGATTGTGAGAAGTCAAAAAGGAATATGCATGTAAGAGTCAAAAAGTTTTTTTTTCAAACCCTTAAGAGAGTCATATTTATTTGTTTATGATCCTCAGAGCTAAATTTTAGCTGGAAATAAAGATGTGAATCTTGTATTCGAGTTTACTTATGTATTTAATGTTTTTATTACCAGGTAACACATTGCCACAAACTCCACAGTACAAAACAAAGTCCATTTAGACTCTCATTATTTCTGCACAGAAGTTTGGAAATAATGTAACTGGGGTCAGGCAACAGTGAGGCGACAGTAGCTTTCTCTGTGGAGCTCAGAATCCTAAGAACATCGACCTACTTGATGAGATTCCTTTCTTGCAGACCTCATTGAAACCCTCTCTTCTTTGTTAACTACTGGCTGGGTGCTGCCCTCAGCAAGCAGAGGCAGCGCTCAGTCTCTGCCTCCTGCACCTGTTCTTTCCCTACATCTGACCACCAGAGCTTCTCAGGATGTTCTTAGCCAAGTGCTGTACTCATCCATCTATCTTGTAACCTTGAAGATCACAGGCGTGAGTTCCACCATGTTCACAGCGCCCCCTACTGACACAGCGAAAGGGAGTTATGAGACCGTGCACACCAGGGAATTAAGACTCTAGTCAATAGAATTCCAAATGCCGCAATTAGATTCAGGTTAACATCACACTCCCACTGTCTCAATAGTACGTTGCAATTGTATCATGTGAAAAAAAAAGTGAATGCGTGTGATTATATTATACGTCTCGTTTCGCAAAGAGATATTTTGGTTTCTTTGAAAGGTGAAGGTGAAGACAGCAAGGAGACAGAACAAAGGGGTGGGGAGTATAGAGGGAAAGTGAAATTGAGATATTCCACGTGATGGTTAACTTCTGAAATGGCGGCCACACTAATCAGGTCTGAGCAAGGCTGAAGTTAGCATCTGGGAATACAATCTGGTTGTCCATTTGAGTGGCACCAACGCAAGTGCTTGGGTCATCATCGGCTGTCTTCCCAGGAGCATTAGCAGGGAAGCTGGATCTGAAGTGGAGCAGCCTGGGCTTGAACCAGCACTCGGACATGAGTGCCAGCGTTGCAAACCGCAGCTTACCCTGTGGCACCACAATGCTGGTCCCTTTATCGCACTCCTTTCACCTTTTTATCTTTTCATGGCTTCATAATTGAAAACATATTTTTTTCTATTCTTATAACACCGACATGAAAACAATCTTTTAAAGGTTTAATCCATACACAATTTAGAGAAAAACAAACTACTCCAAAAGAGCTGATTACTTTTGGTCATGGTTCTCTGGTTTAACTATAGAGTACTTAAAAAGAGTCAAATTGTTCCCAATTATTTTCCAGCCATAAAATGAACTGGGTGTATATGACATAAATCAAAAATTTTGAATCCCATATCTAAACATTTGGACAAACTTAGACATTATCCTATTAGGGAAACAGTGCATACGTAAAAAAGTCGTCAATTTTACCATTATTACAAAATGCAAATATATGCATATGTATAATTTCTGTGGATTTGGTTAGTTTTCCTCTTAAAATTTGGGTGATTCCTTGAACACTATTCTTTTTTTTTTTTTTTTAAAGAATAGTATCAGGAAGGAGCCAAAAGTCTAACCCCCCACCTTGTGGTGTCAACAGCCCATTTGGGTGCTTAATCGTGTCCCAGCAGCTCCTCTTTAGTTTCAGCTCCCTACTTACGGTCTGGGAAAGCAATGGAGACAAAGCCTTGAGATTGTGCACTCACATGTGAAATTGGGGTGAAACCCCTGGCTCCTGTTCTCAGGCTGGTTCAGCTCCGACTGTTAAAGCCATTTGGGGAGTGAACCAGCAGATGGGAGACTTCTGGGTTTTTTTTTCCCTCTGTAAGTCTGCTTTTCAAACAAAAATAAATACCAGTCTCTTCATACCTCCCATTCCTCCCCCAACCACTCTGAAATTGCTGCCTAAGGAACGCTGCACACAAACTCAGCTCCAACAAGCCATGGATGAGAACAGCAACCCCCCGCTTTTTTTTTTTTTTCAGATTTATTTTATTTTTATTACAAAGTCAGATATACTGAGAGGAGGAGAGACAGAGAGGAAGTGGAGCTGCCGGGATTAGAACCAGCGGCCATATGGGATCAAGGCGAGGACCTTAGCCACTAGGCCACGCTGCCGAGCCCAACCCCCTGCTTTTTAAAAAAATATGACAAAATGGAGGAATAGGAGGAGTGAACTCAAGCATCAACCCCCAAGATTGACGAGACCACCACCATTTTAAACCCGCCACAGCTTTAAAAAGTTGTTTCCCTTAGGCTTCTGTTCCCTTAAGTTTCAGTTTCCATTCTCCTAAATTTCAGTTTCAGTTTTGTTTTTATTTTTGTATATCCTTATGCTATTTAGTTATATACCCAGTTTTGTATATGACAGCCCTAACCACCAATTCCTTCAACTCTATACTCAATACCCAACCCTCTGTTCTCTTTCATTTTCTGTTTGGTTCTCTTGCTTTCTTTCTCTCTCTTTGCCCACTTGTGTGGGCTTGCAGCTCCCTCTCCCCCGCTGGGCTTCCTTGGAGTCCCCCCTCCTCCAGCTAGCATGGCAAAGTCCCCTCTCTCTTCCTCTCTTTATCTGCTCACTCTGCCCTCTCTCTGCCTTCACCCTCTTACTCTCTGCACCTAACAAAAATCTGTGTGACAATAATCTATCTGAAAAATAATGTTGGAAATAGTGGTTATAACATGTATTGAAATAAAAATTGATTAGAAAACAGCTAGAAATATTTTGAAAGATGAAATCATCCTAAGAAATACTCAGCGTCCCCATTATTTATTTGTTCATGATATATTTTCAAAATATGACATTTTATTTCTAAAAAATTCTCTCTGGTACCAAATCAAGTAATAGACTTTCCCTTTATGTGGAGTTCACTTCCAAAGACATTCTGTTTCCTTTTAAAATAATTACAGTTATTGGAGAATATTGAGATTGATGCTGGGTTGTCTAACATGAGTGTGGTGTCCTAATAACTTAATCTACAATCCCTCAAAAAGCACATCTGGAGATAAGGGCTAGTGTAGAGTTCATTCTGCTAAAATAATCCAAAGGGCTGGAAGAGAGGCATAGAAAGAGTAGGAGAGAAGATCAGCCCATGAGTGTGTTGTTGATCACCATCTGCAGTTGAGCAGATCTTTAGGGAGTCCTCAGAACTGTCTGTCCACAGAATAAAGACTGTTTATCAGCTGGCTGCCAGGAGCTCTGGTTCCAGTTTCTCTTGAGGTTTAAGTGAGTGTGCCATTTTTACAAAACTGCCCAGCTCCACATGCTTAAGCAGTAAGGATAGCACCAAGGTCATCACAGAGTTCCAGAATTCTGACAGTCCACAGAGGGAGAGAAAGTCTGGGGACGGTTATGCCTCGTGTTTGGCATGCGATGGTCACTGCATCTCCTAGGATCAGGCATGCCGCTGCTGGGTTCTTCCTGAGATCTCCCCTGAGCTGACGTCTAGCCTGCAGACTCCTGGGGCTGAGGAGACGATTCCCCACTGGGGTGGCATGGGACAGGACTGCAGCTTCTCAGTGTTCCCTGTGTCCCTGGTACCGCTCGAGTTATTATTAAGCTTGCTAGAATACAAATTCTGTTGGTTATTTGGTTTTCCTACTGCCAACTTGAATTTTGGCCTCCTAGGGTGTACTAAGCCAGTTATCATTGTGTGACACAGAAAGACAGTAGTAAGGGCCAAACAGAGAGCTGGATTTTTTCTCTCTCTGGCCCTCATCCCAGCCTCTGTCATCCACAGCAGCCATGGGCACAATAGACCCATCTGCTCTTTATCTCACCCTTGCGAATTTTGCTTTTTTTTCTCCAAAAAATCCCTTTGCAATAACTTGCATGTGTCTATTTCCTGAAGAAGTGAAATCACAAATATTCATTGGATGTATCTTTGTGTCTCAGAAATGATACTTTGAAAAATTTAAAAAGGCAGATAAAAATAATATTCTCGAGTTACGTTCTCAATAGATCTCTTTAAAAATTTAAATTCTACTTCTGTGGCTAAATAGAATTAACGGGCTGGAATTCTTAAGATGGATCATGTGACTAATGAGATCAAGGTATTGCTGTATAAGCAATCCAAAAGAACAGATTCCAAACCATGTACTTGGCTTGAATCAGATAGTAAAGCTTAGATGTCAGTGAGGATAAAGCTGATATTTAAAACTAATTAAGGAGTTGTGCAAATTGCATGTAAATTACATTACTCAGCACATCCTGCCTAGTAGAGTGGCAGTAGAACAATCCTCATCTCATGTAGTGCCCTCCCACTCAGCAAGCAAAACAGATTTCTTCATTCTCAGAGATGTGGGTCAGTAGCTATTTCCCTTGAAGCTATGAATTCTTAAATCCTTGCCTTTCAAATGGTCCAAAATTGGCAAAAATCAAGGGATTTGGTAGGTTTTTGTGTGTGTGTGTGTGAGTGTGTGTGTGGAGTGGGGCTAGGCCATGGAGAGGTGAGTGGGTGGGCATACCATGCATCCATCTTTATCAGGATGTATGTTAGACAGAAAAAACATGGAAAGCTACTTCTCTATCTCCCCCTATGGCTGTTTTCTGGGAGTCAGAGAATGTGTGGTTGACCAACACCTTTGCCCACAATTTCTACATGGCATTGTTCTTGTGCCCCTCTATCTGGCCAGCTCTGGCAAAACTGACTTCCTGCTAGTGCAGCCTCTCCAAGCCTCACATGACTCATGACAGTTTCATCTACCTAGGTTCCATGAATTCTGTGGGCCCTGTTCTAACTGTATTGTATCCCCAACAAATTAAACATTTTGAAAGCTCGATTTTAATTGGTGTCACTCTTTCCCTGAAACAGCCTGCAGATTCCATCACCTGCCCATTAATGCCTGTAACCATTTGCCCTGACTTGTAAAACTCTCAAAACTGACTTTCAGTCTGTTACTACTGTGGACACTCTGTATTTCCACCAAGCTGGATGACTTCCTAGTCTTATAAAAATGGAAACCTTGATTCCACAGGAGTTGCACTTAGCAATCTTTCCATTTGTAAAGTCCTCCTCTCCCTTCCCTATTATAAGCTATCCATCGAAGGGACCACTGATTCTTCAATCAGTCAGATCTTCTGACATTAACAAACATTATAACCGTAAGTTTGATGCTAGATAATATAATTTTATTGTATCTGCTATACTGAATTTCAGTTATTTTAGAACGATATGTAGGTTTTCATTTTACATTCCAGTTTTGATTCAGGTGTTGAGGAGTCAGAGATAAAAGTGAGAGTTTGTGAAGAATTTTGGACTTTGGAAAAAGAGGTTGGGTTTTACTCTGAATGAGATGAGGAAGTGCTTAATTGTAGGGACCAGGGGCTGGTAGGGAGATCAGTTGGAGATAACTCATCTTTTGGATAAGAGAGGATGAGACTTGTGTTGCAAGGAGGTCATTGAACCTGGCCAGAGCTTCAGATTCAAGAGGCACTCAGTCTGATGACTGGTTATGACTATCAGGGACCCAGAAGGGAAGCATGACTCAGAGGTTTTGGTGCTGAGCAAGTTGGCCAATGGTACCACGGCCATTTAGCAAGCTACAAAAAACTGGAAAGAGAGCCAGATGCTGATGAAAAATCTGCTTTCAGGGCATTTAAGATTTTCGTGTTCTATTTTATATACAAAGTTTAGTAATGATGGCCACGGGTGCAAATCTGTCTTCATTTACTCTGTTCAGATCATCCTGAAAATTGGATTGTAAAACATTTTAGATTGCATCAGTTTTGGAAACTTGTTTTTTTTTTTTTTTTTTACCGTTGCCTCCATAATCATGGCTTTTTTGTCGTGCTCTTTTCGGTAGTTTAAGCCTTCTCTTTCTCTTCTCCATGATTCTAAAACAGCGCGCATTTCTATTTTCAAGATACACTTTTCCAAGATGCCGTCATAAATCTTTTTTTTTTCCTTTTTCAATTCAAGCATTTAATTCAGTTTTGTTATTATTGATCCATGTTGCCTGATTGCAATTGCATTCCTGATACATTCCTACTGCAGTTACAAGAGACGAGTCCTTCTCTGCTAGTTCAGTCTACAGTGCTGCCAAGAATCAGGTACATGATGCTCATGTCCACATATCAAAAAAGAATGTTTAGGAGAGCTTTTCACTTTTATAATCTGAAATACTAAAAAACCAAAAAGATGTGTCCTTCCTCATGTCCTTATACGAAAGTCAAATTGTCTTTGTTGGACCTACAAGTCCTACAAATGTTCGTTTCATCTTGAGAATGGAGACAAAATGGCATTAATTCTACTTGGCATCATGGTCTGCAGAATATGTACAGGCAAGGGAGAAGATCTGTCTTACCCAGCTGTTCATAACACCATTCATTGTGCAACGGAGGGGATTCTCCTTTAAGCCAAGGGTCATTCTCAAAAACAGACATCAGTTTTTTAGTTGTATACATTATATTTTTGATACTTTCTACATAGGTGATCAGGGTGTGAAGGGTCAAGGGCTAGAAAAAGTGGGTAAAACCATAGTTTTTATATTCTCTTTTTCCCTCCCTGTGTCTGGGGAAGGGAAGAGATAAAGGGAGAAGTCACATCCAGCCCCCCAACCATTGCAGGGTCCCCAGTGTGGGACATGCTCCGAGGGTCCTGCGCAAGTGGTTTTGATAGTTCTGTATTGCTACCAACAGTTCTGTATTGCTACCAATCTTTCCACTCCAATCACGATGAAATTTCTCCAGACTCTGACATCATTTTTCATAATTCTAGAAAGAGTAGAATGTCAATTTTATAATCTCCACTTTGTAGTCTTTCATAGCTTATTTGAAAATTATAGTCAAGATTGCATTTGAGCTATTACAAAAATTACTTACTGAACTACACTCGCATATGATCCTTTGGGACTATTTTGACAAAAGTAATACAGTCATTATTCCATAGGCTGCTGAAGCTAGATTTCCTGTGTCTCTTCAGTTCTTAAATATTCTTTCCTGGACTTGATAATAAAAAAGAAAACTCACATTTCTCACCCCCTTACAAGTAGGACCTTTTGTAAATACTCTTTTATTTCATGCTCAAAATCACTGAAATGGGTAGATTCCACTACTCAGCTTCAAAGAATGTGAGGGGTAAACCACTCATGAAGATGAAATTATCTTTTCCAAGGTTTGGTTATTTAGTGGGCAAGTACAGTTTGAGCGGAGCCCCCATATGAATACATTGGCTTGGTGGAGTATCTGAAACAAAGAAAAATCTAGAACAAATTCCTGGATTCTGTCTGTATTCCAAGACGGGATAATGCTGAAGATTGGTCATCCTAACCTCACCACCTCTTGTTTAGTTTCCTTTAACATACAACGTCTCATGAATTGTAGGTAGGGCCTTCCAAGTATTTTTGCATCCTAGGAACTTCTTCAAGAAGGATCAAATCCATCACGTCTCTTTTGAAGTATTCTGATCCTAAGATTCAAGTAGTAAAATTAGATACTTTAAAAACTATGTGTATCTTCTTTTACCTCTCTATTCTAAAACAAATGTTTTATAGGACAAAGTCTAAGTGACTACGTTAGCTGCAGAACATCATAATCAGTTTAATATTTACCTCATGATTTTGTAGTTCAATAGTAATGATACTAATAGCTTCCCTAATAATAATGATGATTGACACTCATTTTGCAATATGACGCATTAGGCATTTTCTTAGGGCTGCACACAAATTGGTCAGCAGAGCCTGCAATAACTTGATCTAATACCAAAGCGTCAGTTATGCCTATGATATTACTTCTCTGAAGGATGTGTGATAAGAGCACTGTGCCTATTGTAATGTGATTATTCAGCTCCTATTGGATTTTGAGAACCTGAATAAATTATAGATGGAATCTCAATTAATGTTTAATATGAAGGTGCAGGTTAGACTAGGTGGCTATTGCCTTGCTCCTGTGTGCTGCGGTTGTATTCTAATCCTGCTTGTTGTCCCTTTGATTGGTGTCACCTTGTCGTGATAGAAAGTGTTCCTCTCTTACTGGAAGCCATTGCTTGAGTCTGTGTGTGACAGCAAGGTGTAAAGACAGTGCCAAGCCATCCTTCACAGTGCTTATCAAGTTACTCACTTTGCCTGCTGCCTTCATTTCATTGACTAATGTTTTCCCTGATCACCCATAAGCCACACACAGTGATGCCTAGAAACCTGAACATTCAAGCAACTTTGGCAACACAAAGAATGTTTTTTTTCCAGTGCTTCCATGTTACCTTTTCTTTTTAAAAATGTATTTCATATGTTTAGGCATTATGCATATATTAATTAGACTAGAAGTTAGTGTTAGCTTTAACTGTGTATTTATTTTTCAATGTCCATAAGCAAATTTGCCTTACAGTTTTATTTCTTTAGATACTTTAGCCACTGTACTTTATTTTCCTTGGACTTTTACTTGGGGCTATGAATGGTCAAAGTTTAATATTGTGGATTGTTTTCTTAAATTGATGGAAGTCACAAATTAGAACACTGAACCAAAGAAAAAAATTAAAGGAAGATAGAAGTATGTGGGGATCTTTTGGTAGTTAGAGATAAAATCTTAAATACATTGGCTTATACAAATGACAGATTCCTTTGTTATGTCTGTAGCATTAAAGTCACACAGCTTATAAAGAATAATTTATTTTTCTTTGAGGATTATCAAGATTTTCTTTGTCAGAAATGTATTATTTTCCTCTCCTTATATCTTTATTTTTTATTTACCTTAAAGCCTATCTTTGCTAACAATTCTTTTTTGCTCAATACTTTTGAACTTCATTTGCATTCTAAATATACCGATTTGTGTGAGAGACCCAAGGTCAGCTACATAAAATAGCCTACGAACTGCAGATACTCAAACATTTATTCCTGCAAGAGCAAAATCATCTGAAATATTGCAATATATCCCAAATGGTTTTGGTGCTTTTGCTGTCTTCTTGGTGATAGAGCTGTTGATTTGGTGCATCTGAACACTTTTGTATAAAGTTGCTTTATTAAAAAATATTTCATTTATTTCGTAGACAGGAGTACTGGATACTAAAGTTATTAAGAAAAAAAACTCAGAAATTCTTCCTTTTGTGAATCACCTGAAGCTGTGTACTTGATTTAAATTGCTAGGTGACAGTATTAATAGAATCTAGCTCTTTAGCTGAAATTAGATGTGTTGAAATTCAAGTATGTGTATAACTGACCTATTTGCCTGTTGGAGAGAGGAGTGCAAGAATGCATCTCTTTTTTTTATTATTATTAATTACATTGCATTATGTGACAGTTACATAGGCTCTGAGTTTCCCCCATTCCCTCCCCATACCCTTCCCCCATGGTGGATTCCTCCACCTTGTCGCAATATTACAGTTCAAATTCAATCAAGATTCTTTCCTTGCAAACTTATGCCAAGTATAGAGTCCAGCATCTTATTGTCCAGATAAGTTGAACAGTTTCTTGGTGAGACCATTTCTGGTCTGAAGGTAGAGCTGGTAGAATATCGTCCCAGTCAATTAAGAGTCCCAATATAACATCAACAACGATTTACACCATTATGGAATTGACATAATTTTGAGTAACCAATATGTTAAAAGAAAAAAAAAATGCAAGTTCTTAGCCACATCCTGTAATTAGCTCATTGATATTTCAATTTTAGTTTATATATAGAGCTGGCTGTTATACCCCTTAAAATGGCTATAGGGTACTATTCAGCTGTCTCGCATCTATTTTCATTTTAGTATTTAGCCGTTTAGTGTGTTGAAGTATAATTTTGCTGAACTTGGCGGATTTGGGGATAATCTAGACTGGCTTATAACTCTAACAAGACATTTGTCGACAAGTAAGGTGCAGAACATTTTATTTTTGAGGGGTGTGCAGGGAAATCTTCAACACCATGAGGAGTGACTGACTAATCTTTGTGTCCCACCTAGTGAGGTATGAGTAAATCCACGCTAACCCTTTCCTGTCAGATTCTAAGCTTTACTTTTTGTTGTTTGTCTATTTATTCTAGGGTTTTTTTTTGTTTGTTTGTTTTATGTTTGTTTGTTTTGAGGGGTTTCCGGAGCGCTCCCGATGGTCATTGTGAGGGAAGGTGGGGGTCCAGAGCCGGAGCCAGGCAAGTACCAGAGAAAACTCCCCTCCCTGGTCCCGAAGGACGTTTATTGTTCTTCTGTTTCTGCGGACCACTCAGGGCTTCTGTTTGTCGTTCCGATGATGTTGGTTTCTGCACAGTAGTGTTTGGACTTCTTCCATCCCCTGCGGAAGCTCCGGCTGGGGGTGGGTGACCTCAGAGTTCTCGGCCTCCGAGGGCACTCCAATTCCCTTTGGCCTCCTTCGTAGTTGGGGTATACTCCTTGTTGCTCGTATTAATAATCCGTGGTGAAGATCTGGGAGTCTTCAGGGTTGGGATCCGAGCCTTCTCCTGTCCACCTGCTCCACTCTGGAGTACCTCCCCTACTCCACGCGCGTGACCTCCTGTTAAGAGGCTGTCAGGATCACTCCTGATTCCCCCCTCATGCCTTGGTATAGTAGCTTTACTATTGTCTAGTAAGAATGCATCTCTTTTAACAGCAGTAAAATGACTTAATTTCCTGCTACATACAAAGTACCAGAAAGAGCTCTTTTTGGTTGTTATACATTATGCAATTTGTCTAAGTTAACAGACAATCTATAGTCATTTATTTCTGCTTGAACACCTCATACCCAGTGAATCCCTGAACTTTGTTTGGAATTAGCTGCAAAACTCAGCTGATAGAGATTCTCCTTTAAATGTGTGCTATATTCTGTAATATTCCTGACTCAGATTTATTTTGAAGGTAACAGACTTGGTGATTGTAAAACTATGACTGTCTCCAACAATATTTTGGTGCTAAATACTAGAAAAAAAAAGGCTGCTTGGTGAATCCCATGTTCTTGTCTCACATGGGTCTCTTTTGGGGGTTGTCCCTACTTTTCTAGAATTACTACCACAGATTTTCTCATGTAGAGTTGAATTTCCCTCTTACATATTTATGTACATACAATCCACTAGACCACACATCAGAGGCAGGGGCTGCATTTAGTTTTCTTATTGTATTTTGAATACTGATCCTTGCAAGCATAAATAGTTTATAATTGTCTAAAATAAAACCAGTGAAGTCTTATGAGCCCACGCTGCCATTGTGGTTTAATAAAATAGCATGTGGCTTCTCAGTGTTATTATTTTCAAGCAAGCTAGTCCGAGGATTTGGGATCGACTCCTCTTTGAGAGTGAGGTAGGTAAAATCAGCTCCTACCTGCTGAGATAATTTGGCAATGAACAGCAGCCATGTGAGTATCAGCCTGTCCGAATGGAAGACAAGGAGTCATCTTCTGATCATCATTCTGGTTTCCTAAAGGATCTTCCGCCAGAGATTCTCTGCTATGAAGAGAAGATTCAAAGCAATTAACTTAATATCCTTTCTATTAATAGTTACTCATTGGCCAGTCAGTTTAGTTCAAGAATCATCCGAGTTTTATAAGCATGACCCAGTCCTAGAAAGACAGGTAAGCTCATGGCATGAATTTATATTTCTCATACTAAAAAGCCAAGGACTGGAACTTATTTACCCCACCAAGGTTACAGACTATTAAGAAGGTACATGTGCAAGACAAGACTTATCTCCTCGATTGTGCAAAGCTGACTATGCTAACACTCCTTAATTGTATCATTCCAAATAGCTTGCAAACATTGCAAATGAGGAAAAGCAACAGAACACGGAAGAATCAGCAGTACATTAACTATCCAGAACTCCACTTGTATTCTTGGAATCTTTGCTCTAGCTTTGTGAAGAACTAGAAAAGGGCACCCATGAAACTCGGGATTGATTACAGTAATTCTCCTGAGGCGTGATGCAAAGACACTGATATTTTCGAAGCTGTCTAGGTTGAAAAGCTACCTGAAAATCTTGAGTGCTTAGGAACAGCGGATGTTCTAATCTATGTTGAGTGTTCGTTAAGGCAGGAAGACAACTTTGAGAGGAAGATGAAGGCTCTAGTTCTGGGATTGAAGTGTGCGCCAGCGTCGTGTGAAGAACTTCTCTCAGAGGAGACATGGCTGGACCTCACCCTCAGAATTCAAGCAGCTTGCCTGAGATTCTTTCTAAATTCTGTTTCCCAAAGAAAGCTCTAGAGGGTCAATTGTGAAACTTCATGTGGTAGTGAAATTTCCACAGATATGACAGACAAATATCTTTCAGCTTATGCATAAGGAGATGTAATTTGCTCAATATGTGGGCCCAATAGTAAAAAAGATAACAACAGTGAAAATAATGTCTTAAAGCATGACTTAGTACAACTTTTTATTAAGAACTTCATATAGGTTATACTTAACATTCATTATACAATCCTCAATTATTTCAACTAATTTACATGGTAAATAGCATTATTATTTCCAATTTATACTTTAGAAATCTAGGGTGCAAAGGTGTTAAGTAATTGCCCAAGGTCACATAGTACTAAGTGGCAAAGTTAGGATAACTCAGCTAGTTGGCTCCATGCACCATGCTCTCAACCGTTGTTTTACTGTCTTTCTCAATAGTGGAACTGAGCTTTCACATGCTACCCATGGTTTATCCTACGTATGGTTGATAATTTAAGTAGACCACAGAAACTAGAGTACAGAAACATCACAGAAAAGAAGTGATAAATGTTCATTGGTGTGCTAACTCTGATTGGCAGGCAAAGACTCCCAGGACTGTTGCAGTAAAAAAGAAAAGAGATCATGGAGCCACATGTGGATGAGAAGAAAACAAAACGAGGGTTAGTTGGTCCATCTGCCAGGGCTAGGGCAGAAAAAGACAGTCACGGGAGTGGCACATGTTGCCAGTGTTAGAATAGTAGGAATGTTAGAAACCTGTCTAGAACATGATTGTTATTGTCTGTGCTGTCAAATACAGAGTTGCAAAGATAACATAAAGATTACTAGGAAAAGTAATTTTTCTTGAAACATTGTGGATACAGAAATAATTATGGATGTTAACTTGCTTTGAAAATGTAATGCATTGAACATCAGCCTTCGTGCTAACCTTTAGAAGGGTTCACAACAGATCAATTAATTTTTGATCATCCTCGCAGTATTGCCAAGTTTCATTAGTGCTGGAAGCCACAACCACCCCTGAGAATCTGCTGGTGTTTACTTCCTGGAAGGTTTTGTTTTCAGCGTGAGCAGTGAAGTTGGCCCTGACTGAATATTACAGCACAAGTAATTATTCATCAAAACTTGTCTTGCTGCTAGCAATTCATTCCTCTCTCCACAGATGTCCCCTGCTCTGACCCAGAGCAGCATGAATTTGGGCTAAAAATAGCAGCTACATAATGCAGCAGGCGGCTGTGGTGGTGAGACATTGCATGGAGGAGATTTTCATACTCCTGGCATCAGAGCCCTTTGCTCACATAAATTAACCCTTTACAGGTTTTGAATGGTAAGCAGTATCCTATCCTCTCTTGTGCCTCTGTTCCTTACAATAAAAACATAATTCTTTTTAGAGTTGCCTTTGTTTTGTTACTGGAAAATTCTGTATTATGCGTTTACCATTCTTGTTTTTTTTTTTTTTTGCTTTTCTTCTGTAAAGAGTGAAAGAGAGGTTGTTGGTCTCAGAGCTGTCACGAGCCTTTCTCATCATGCCACATGCTCCTGCAATATGCAACTAAGTACGAGGCACCATGGAGAATGGACATAATCCCAACAGCTCTCACAATAATGTCAGGGAAAGCAAGCACCCTCAAGTTTTAATCACACAAGTTGTAAGATGAAAACTGGTCTTCTCAGCTCTCATCTGCTGTGGGTTTGGTGAATGGAACTGGACTTCAGGACTCATTCCCACCATGGAAATAAATTCCGGAAAAACTTGCTCAATATCCTCTCTCATCTCTTGCTGACACACCTTCGTATTACTGATCCAAGTCGTTAACTGGCTTGCCTCAAGATCAACTTTGCAGTTACTTCAAAGAGCTTGAATTCCTTCAAATTGGACTTCTCAGAGTTCCTAAGACATGTCCTGATGGAACTCAACTCTGACCCTCAGAAGGAAACTTGATAGACAGGATGTGGTCTTCGGCTTGAGAGCTTCATGATTCAACCATGCATCCCAGGGGTGGTGGCTATAAATAACAATATCTCATGTGATGCTGTTGCTAGACTTTTGTCAGCTGAATGAGCAGGGAGATGGAAACCAACTGGTCTATTCAGCTCACTGATGGAGCATGATTTCTGCCTGGGTAGTTCTTGCTTGGGCAACTTCAAAAAATAAATTTATTAGTGGACTCCAGTGCTCACAATGTAGCAAGTAACGTTCTAAATATAAGCTTGCATTTGGTCATTTTATTTCCCTGCAACAATTTTTTTTATCATTTCCTTTTTGAGATAAACTCAATACTTTAAGACCACACAGGAAGCTAGGCGCAGAGTCAGGATTCAGAGGTGGCTGCTCTCATTTGGGCTGTAACTATAAATGTCCACCGTGGATACTGAATTTAGAGAATGTCATGCACAAAGCTTATATTATTAATGCATTAAGTGTTCCAAAAAGTGGAAATTCTGAGAATAGATAAATTCGACAAACATTGCATAACCTTGCAAGAGATTCGTGGTGTATTTTAGTATGCCGAAATCCTGCTTGTAAAGCACCGTAGGGAGGAAAACGGCCTTGACTGACATCAGTTCAGGGTACAGCGGCTTAAGCAGTCGCTTGGATCTCCTGCATCCCGTCGTCTCTTCATCCCACCACTGCTTCTAATCTGGCTGTTTGCTTATGAATGCCCTGGAGGCAGGGCATAGTGACTCAAGAGGCTGGGTCCCTGTCACCTACCTGGGAGAGCCAGATGAAGTTACTGGCTCCTAATTTTGGTCTGGCTAAAATTCAGCTATTACTGGCCTTTGGGGCATGATGGAATATTCTCTCTCTCTCTTCCTTTCGTCTGTCTCTCTTGCTTTCTGTCTTCTCTCTCCTTCCCTCCCTCTCTACTCTTTGTCCCACCTTCCAAATCCACACTCATTTCTTCACGTGCTGTTAAAGAACACTTCAGAAAGGCCCACTTTTGGAAATAATGTCCAGAGAGAGGGAGATAACAAAAACATGGATTTTTTTGGGGGGGGGTAGCAAATTATTAGTGATAAAAGGAGAAGTTGCCAGGCATTCAGAACTAAATAAGTTTCCATGTAATATTGCAGTAAGATATGATTCAGGCTTAGCCGACTATGTTATGTCCTCCTTTGCTTCCTCACCCCATCCTACATGTTGTCATTTGTAATCCGTTTTTTCCCAGTTACTTGCTATATTGCATTCAGGCATTCTTTATGTTGACAAGGGAAAACTTTCTTTACACACACACAGACACACATACACACACACAGAGAGAGAGAGAGAGAGAGAGAGAGAGAAAAGCATACACACTACGAGCCAACTAAATTAATCTAAGATAGTTAACACCTGCATGCCACCAGGAGTATAGTACATGCCTCCTCCAATGAATACCCACGATCGCTAATGGCAGCCACTATTCACCTTCTATTCCTCTAGATTTGTGCTTCCTTCAGTTATTTTCACAAGTTTATGGAGATATCACTGGCATCCATTAAACTGCACTTATTTAAAACACTAAATGATCAGCCTTGACAACTGTATCACACACAGTAAAGGTCATGTACACTCTCAGAGCCCCTAAAGTTTCTTCCTCACCCTTGTAGTCCCCTTTCCCCAAGCAACTCCGATCTGCTTTCAATCAGTAAGGATTACTTTGTGTTGTTTAGAATCTTAAAAAAAACTGGAATCAGGGCCCGGTATGGTAGCCTAGTGGCTAAAGTCCTCATCTTGCAACCATGGGGATCCCATATGGGCGCCGGTTCTAATCCCAGCGGCCCCGCTTCCCATCTCCCTGCTTGTGGCCTGGGAAAGCAGTCAAGGATGGCCCAAAGCTTTGGAAACCTGCACCTGCATGGGAGACCCGGAAGAGGCTTTGGACTCCTGGCTTTGGATTGGCTCAGCTCCAGCCTTTGTGGCCGCTTGGGGAACGAATCAGCAGACAGAAGATCTCCTCTCTGTCTCTTCTCCTCTCTGTATACCTGACTTTCCAATAAAAATAAAATAAATCTTTAAAGAAAAGAGAGACAACATTACTCCATTAAAGAAAACGACCTTTAAAAATCCCTCCTCATTCTAAAAATGCTAACAACAATAACGGCCTTATTGCTTCACAATGCTTTCAAAGTGTGTATTCTGCACACAACATTGTAACTAGATAAATGATATATTACTTCAACTTTGATGATATGAAGTGTGCTATACAATTGCAATTCTTCTGTTCCCTGCACCGTTTTCATTGTAAAAAATGTAAATAAAAATCTTTATTATTTAGGGTGGTTATAGTATGTGACTTGTAAACTCAAGAAATGTTTTTGACTTGGTAGTGTGGGAAGAACTGGAGATCATTATCGTAAGTGAAATAAGCCTGAAACAGAAAGGTGACTATTACCTTCTTTTTCCACATATGGATGCAAGCACACACAACTGTGCAGGTTACATTATCTGGCATAGAGTTATGAATGTTTTCACTGAATTTTGCCATCAACATTTCCCCACTGTGATCATCCTCACACGTCCTACCGGTTGTGATGATAATGTTTGCATTTTCAAGAAAAACGGTATATATTTGAACATACAGAATATTGTCAAATAGGGTGAAGGTGAGAAAATGTCAATGCGGAGTCTTTAAACAATTACAATGAAAACATAATTACGCTGCTGAGAGCAGAGAGGTGTCTTGGATCAGACAAAACTTCCTTCATTTATTTATTTATATTGGAAAGTTGGATATACAGAGAGGAGGAGACACAGAGAGAAAGATCTTCTGTCCACTGATTCATTCACCAAGTGTCCGCAGTGACTGGAGCTGCATCGATCTGAAGCCAGGAGCCCGAAGCCTCTTCTGGGTCTCCTGTGTGGGTGCAGGGTCCTAAGGCTTTTGCTTTCCCAGGCCATAAGCAGGGAGCTGGGTGGGAAGTGGGGCTGCCGGGATTAGAACTGGCGCCCATACAGGATCCCCGTGCTTGCAAGGTGAGGATTTTAGCTGCTAGGCTACCCTGCCAGGTCCTGAACAAAAGTTCTCTTTAAGAACATTTTAGACAAAAACATCTTAAGCAATTCTTTGGAGAAAAGAAAAACAGCCTTTTCCTTAGAATTAAACAGTCTTCCCACTCTATTTCTTCCTTTCTGACAAAGTGCCAAATCAGGGTTCAGCTATCAGGAACTTAACATGCAGATGAGAAATGAGATATTTAGCTAATAGGCAAGTTTTCACCAAACCTCCAGATGTTTGACATTTTATAAATAATTTGTTTCATGACTAGGTTTTCTACTCTACATCTGGATGTTTTGCTATTACTGACACATTTTCTTGACTGTTTTAATAAACATTCATTTCCTGTCATGATTTTTTTGAATCTTAGTATGGCAGCAATGAAACTAATTATATACCTCCTGTGTCGCAGTCTAGTCAGTTACAGTGATGTTTGAGAATAAATATTTTTAAAACTGTATTATTAGCATACAGTTGCTATATTTTATTCTTTCATGATGTGTAGCACAGGAATAATATTAGTTGATGGTTTGAGAATTGAAAAATAAACATCATAATTAAAATGAAGCTTTTTGGTATTGATTTCAAGTAGTGTGTGTTTATAGTGTATGTCTACCAGGAAACAGGTGTCACAACATGCCATCGAGCTACAATTACACAAAGCCATGCTCCCTGAGAGACCAGGGAGGGAAGTATTAATAGATTAGCCTGGCAACAGAAGACCATAGGAACTCCCCAGGACTGAGAGTGAGAGAAGACTAAGTTTCTTATAAAAGGGATACAAGCACTTAAAAAGGCAAGGAGAACTTGCCAAAGATACAGAGCTTCAATTACAGGGAAGAAATTAGTTCAATAGATCTTTGTACAACAAGCAGATTGCATTAGTACCATGCTATATTCTTGGGGTAAGCATTGAGGCTAGTGGTTAGATGCTAGCTGGAATGTCCAAACCACATACTGAAATGCTTGGCCTGGAGTCTTGGCTCCAGTTCTTCGTTCCAGCTTCCAGCTAATGCAGTCCCTGGGATGGATACAGTTCATTTCAAATAATTGGGGTCTTGTCACCCACAGGGAGACATGGATTGAATTCCTGATTCCTGTCTCCTGACTGCAACCTAGCCTAGCCCTGATGTTTGCATGCATTTGGGGAGTAAACCAGCATTTGGGAACTCTCTTTCTCTCCATCTGTTTCTCTGTGTCTCTATCTGCTTTATAAATAACAAAGATTGAACGACAAACAAATGAACCGCATTCTTGAAAGCCAAAGTCTACGTCACAGTGTTCATTAGAGAAATGATAAACACATAAACCACTTCACATGTCAATGTGCTAAACTCAGCCATTCCACTGAGCAAATACATACAATTCAAGTTGTGAATCGTAAAAATATTTAAAATTTTGTTTATTAGGTACAGAGGCAACCAATCAAAACATGCTTGAATTTGGCTTAAAAACTATGTAGTTTTGGGCCCGGTGGCATGGCCTAGCGGCTGAGGTCCTCGCCTTGAACACCCGGGATCCCATATGGGCGCCGGTTCTAATCCCGGCAGCTCCACTTCCCAGCCAGCTCCCTGCTTGTGGCCTGGGAAAGCAGTTGAGGACGGCCCAATGCATTGGGACACTGCACCCGTGTGGGAGACCCGGAGGAGGTTCGGGTTCCCGGCTTCAGATCGGCGCACATCAGCCCGTTGCAGCTCACTTGGGGAGTGAATCATCAGACGGAGGATCTTCCTCTCTGTCTCTCCTCCTCTGTGTATATCTGGCTGTAATAAAATGAATAAATCTTAAAAAAAAAAAAAACAAACTATGTAGTTTTGCCAGCAGGCCCCAGGCCTCAGGGAAGGGTAGGGGGTGGGGACTCCTTCCCTGGCCCAGGTGTTCTAGGTGCCAACAACACTGGGTACAACTCTCAGGCTGCCCTTTGGCATGCTCTGGGGACCTGGGTTTGTGGGCATTGCACAGGTGAGGGTGAATGATGACCTGTGGATTCATGGCCAGAAGAGAAATGACTGTTGAGCGATATGCTTGGAAAAGGCCACCATATGTGTAGGTGAGGAGTGAATTTAGAAGGATTTCCAATGACAAGTTAGTGTACTTGCAGGTAAGCAAGAAGGCTGAGACTTGGTGGTTGAAGGGGAGGGACAAGAAGACCTTTGTGGGTCAGACCAATGCACCAGTCCACATGCACATTTTGAGCTGGGCTTATTAGCAAAAAGCAATGCTGACCACCACACATCAGCCCATATAAAAGCTAGGGCTGGAGGCCTATCTGGCAGGAATAGATCCCAGGACCTGAAAGTGAGTGTCAGAACAGTAGATGGGTCACATTAGACTGGTCATGACACCAACCAATATGCAAGAGAACCAGGTCCGGGGTTAGATTCTATGGGGTATAGGTGGGCCCAACCCTATGGAGTTATAAGTCCTGCTGGATAGCTTAAGAGTTGGGATGGGCTGAGCTAGGTGTGACCAGGGAACTCATCAACACTCACCAGTACTGGGGCTTGGGACAAGGTCCAGGCTGAAGCACATGCATAAGTACTCTAAAGAAGGGTGTGAGGTAGCTGGGCTCCAACATTCACCAGCTTGCACAAAGGCCGGGGTGGATGCGGCAGGCCATGCTGGGCCTGGCATCTGCTGGCATGCATGGGATCTGGGTCTGGGACTGGTCTGAGCATGGGAACTTGGCAAACTCCTCTGGTGGGTCATGGCTCCTGCTGGCGGACAAGTGGTCCAGGCCTGGGTGTTGGGTAGGCTGGGCAGGGTAGCTCTATCTGTCAGCAAGCATGTGAGTTAGTTTTGGAAGGGGGCAGACTGGGCGGGACAGAACAAGCAGTAGTGCAGTAGCAAGTGCAGAAGCCAGGATGGAGTGAAGGTCATGTCAAACTGGGTTGTTAGGCCTGCAAGTTTACATGAGCCAAGAATGGGAGCAGGCTGAGCAAGGCTAAGTTGCAGCACCCACCACTGAGAGTTGGGACTGGGGGTTGGTCAGGCCAGAGCAGGTTGCAGCATCCCAAGGAAAAGGCCAAAACAGATGAGGGGCTATGCCAAGCTGGGTTAGAACAACCACTGGCATATGTGAGATCTGTGTCTTAGAGCAGGCCTGGTTCAAGAGCCAAGAGGATGCCCTGCCTGGTTGTGGTTCCCAGTAGGAAGCTCGGGGCTGGAGTGGGAGCTGCAGTCTGATCTGGACATTGTTCTTTGGCACGGATGTGGACTGGATCTGAGTTATGCCGGACTGGGCTAGACTCCAGCATCCACTGGTGCTCATGAAAACCAGCATGTGTGTAGGATGGGCTGGGCCAGGTCTCTGCCCCTGCAGAACCCTGCTGTGTCTGAGTGTGGACTAGACTTGGCTGGGCTGTAGCACCCCACAGTAAAAACCGGAAAGGGTAAGGACCAGTTAGGAAAGGCCATTGATCCTGCAAGGACAGGAGGTGGACTCAGTACGGCTGGCCCCTGTACACACCAGTGTGTGCATAAGATCTGGCATTGGGAGAGGTTCTGATGGAGGAGCCTGGGGAACTCCACTGTCAGGACATAGTCCCTGCAGGTGAGCACAAGAACCAAGAAAGGGAGCAGCCCAGACCAGGCCAGATTATGGCACCATGGACTTGCCTTCAGCTCAGGTCTGGGGCGAGCCAGGCTGGACCAGTTCATGTCACCCTCTGGTAAATCTGAGAGCCAGAATGGTGTGTAGGTCATGCCAGGTCAGGCCGCAATACCAGTCAGTTCACATGAGGGCTGGGACGGGGGGCTGGCTGGGCTGGTTAGGCTATAGTCCCCACCAGCGTGAGCTGGGACTGGGGGCGGGCTGGACTGGGCTGTGCCAGGTTACAACACCCACTGGCAAATGCCAAGGTGAGATGGGCCTGCCAGACTGGACCGTAGCACCCAACTAGCACATGTAAAACCTGGGTGAAAGTGGGCGAATTTGGTAGAGGAGCTGTGAGGGGCTCCCCTTGCTGGGCCACTATTTCCACCAGTGAGTATAGGAGCTGGGATTGGGGGAAGACCAGGCCAGGCAGGGCTATACCACCTGTGGGCCTGCATGTAAGTTGGATTGGGGGAAAGCCAGACTGAGTGGACTGTGCCTACTGGTACATGCATAAGCCAGAGTGGGTGTGGTTTGGTTGGGCTTTGCCACAGCATCAGCTAGCAGGTAGTGCCTTGGGGGACAAACTCTGTCAAGCTAAACTGCAGAACCACCTGGAGAATGCAAGATCCATGAGTGGGAGTGAGCCCATGAGAGAAATAGTGTGTACCCACCTGATGGGCTGCAGCTATTGCTGGTGAGCATGGAAACCAGGACTAGGGACAGGCATGGCTTGACAAAGAGTGGCACCTGCTGGCACCAGTATGGACTGGAAAGTGAAGCTGGTTGGGGTGATCTAGCTTCAATGCCCATTGACATGTATGAGAGCCGAATGAGAAGTTGGACAGACTGGACCAATCTGCCATACATGTTGGCAAACACAGAAGCAAGAGCAGGGAGCAGGCCTGGTGGGGGTAACTGCTGGCCACTCCAAAAATAAGCTACAACTCTCACTGGTTTGCGTGAGGGCCAAATGTGTGGTGGGCAGGACTGGGCTGGACTGCAACACCCATTAGTTTGCATAGAAAATAGAGGTGTAGACAGATCTGACCCAGCAATTGGAACTGCCAGTGCATGCGTAGGTAGATTTGAACAATGGAATAGACCGGATCTACATTGATATGCACACACAAGAACCAGGTCTGAGCTCACCTCAGATGAGGTGTCTTTGGGAATCCCCTCAACTGAACTGTCAGACTCAGAACTCCAACCATTGAAAGAATTACAGGTTCCATGGTCTGATGGCGGGGTGCATGTGCAGAACTGGGCCTCCTCAGTGCCTTTGATGGAGCAGGGGACAGCATACCCAGATGCAGATGGAGGATATGGCAGTACATTGGAGCCTGCCTAGGACACCTGGTACCACAACAGAGGATGGGGGACAGAGCAAGTCGATCAACAACCCAGCCAAGAGTTGGCTGTGAATACCTGGGCAAACGGAAACTCTAAGGTTGACTGTGTCAGCCAGTGGATTCTGGAGAGATCTCAACAGGATAGTAGCAGCAAGATCGGCAATAATTCAGAACTGTTGAATAATCAAAACCACTTGAGTAGGACCCTTGGAGCATGCTCCACATCAGGGATCCAGGGATGGTTGGGAGGCTGGGTGTGGCTTCTGCCCTTGTCTGTACCCTCTCCCTGGATGCATTAGTGAAAAAAAAAGGTAATGTCAAAACAATGGCCTCACCCATTGTCCTCTAGCCCTTGACCCTTTTCTCCCTAATCAAATATTTAAAAAATTATCAAAAACAGAAAGAGCTCGCACCACATTTCTTCCTGTGGTTACAGTACATGTTAGTTTTCTTCTGCATAAACTGTCAGCAAATCATGGGGTTATTGGTATTTAGGTGGTATAGACATTAATTCAGTAACACCTTTGTATAACACAGTGATTCCAAACATGAGCAATTGAGTTCAGCAGCAATAACTTCATTATTTAAAAGTGCTTGACAATGGGCAAACAAGTCACTTCATCTCTATGAACCTGAGGGCGCTCCTCTGTAATACTGAAAAGCTAGCAGCCCTCCTTGAACATGTGGCCTGAAGAACTGAGTGAGACGATGTGCACAATGGATACAGCTCCAGGCCCAGTGGCGTAGCCTAGCGGCTAAAGTCCTCGCCTTGAACGCCCCGGGATCCCATATGGGCGCCAGTTCTAATCCCGGCAGCTCCACTTCCCATCCAGCTCCCTGCTTGTGGCCTGGGAAAGCAGTCGAGGACGGCCCAATGCCATGGGAGACCCGGAAGAGGTTCCTGGTTCCCGGCTTTGGATTGGTGCAGCACTGGCCGTTGCGGCTCACTTGGGGAGTGAATCATCGGACGGAAGATCTTCCTCTCTGTCTCGCCTCCTCTCTGTATATCTGACTTTGTAATAAAATAAATAAATCTTTAAAAAAAAAAACAAAGGATACAGCTCCAAGTGGAAAGAAGACTCAGTAACCAATAAACACTGCTGTTTACAGGCACACTATGCAAAATATTAACATACACGTTCTGTGGCAGGAGATAATTGTCATCTGTGCACACACTGCTTCACATAGGTTCTTTTCACCCTATTTCAGATTTGAGAGAGATTCATTTAACTGTGCATCATTTAAAAGATGCTTATTCATCATTTAATGTGTGACAGGTGCTGCTTTGGGACTGAGCTTATCAAGTGTTAAGGCACACAAAGTTCGTGCCACTGGCAGCAGTGTGACATAGTGGAAAGAATGGAATAAATGAGAGACAGAGAAGGGATCCAAGTTTTTATGAAAGAGAAATGGTTTGGGACTTCATTTCAAGTCAGGTGTGCAACAGTCACACAGTCTCTCATGTGGAACAGCTTGGGACATTCAAGAATTTGCAGAAATCGTGGTGATGCTGGAGTTGAGGCAGAGAAGGGCCAAGTTGTCAAGCTATGATCACAGTGTCAGGGAATTGATTATGTAGGGCTACAGTTTATACTAACACAGCTCTACATTTTCCAATAGATGGGCAATTATCAGAAGATTTTGATTCACAAAATATTTCATCAAATATTTACTCTGACCAGTGAGTGACAGATTGTGAAGAACAGAGTGGAGAGAAAGCATAAACCAGGGTGAGTGAGACATCTGTTTCAGGGAGTCATTTAAGTCAGGGTCTTTAAATGGTCTCCTTCAGTGAGATGAAGATTTTCCATGAGAGGGCAAATGTTTTCAGTAGCAGAGTGAAAATGAATGCTAACAGTGGGTACCAGTGAGTTACTGTGCAGTGGAATATGAGCTGGGCTGTAATTTAGACCCGTGTTATACCTCTCCTAGTCACCAGGGACTTGTAAACAAGTAAGGACAACTCTGTGGCTTGGAACCCACAGGGAGTCAGGCAACCTAGCTCACCGTCATTCCACCTGTAATTCATAAGCTACCTTTTGTAATTCTTACTTTCAGCTAGCCTGTATTTCAGTGCAGTGTCTTATGTGGACCTGCATGGTAATCATAGCTCCTTTAGCCTTACCTAAAAAAGAATTCTGTCTTGTCTTTCATTTCCCGGACCCTATGTGTGTTATGTCCTATCATCAAAAAAAAAAGGCTTTACATTTTATAAAACATGAGTTTCTGCTTGGTATTGAGAATTCACTCCAAATTTACATTTATAAATTATACTTTCACTATATGGAAGATGTTCAAATGACCCATAGCTGAAAGATGCCTGCTTAAAAGTATACCAAGGGAACTGTGAGAAACTCTGATGTTCCATCCTTGACCATTGATGTCATGTGAGGTCTGACCCAGCAGATGAATAATTTTTCTAATTAAATGATAGAAATTGACTAATTAATAATTATTAGCTAATAATTAGATTTTTAAAAATCCAGTGTTTTGATTATGGCAGATCACATAGTCACAATTTATATCACATAGCATAGATGTGACATAAGCCATCCTATCTAGTTTAGCAAGTACACTGTATGGTTTTCCCACAATGACAAAATCCTCTGATAATGCGGGTCTCAACATGAATCTTCATTGTTAAATTATGTATGACTGTACCAGAAAAATATGAGTGTTGAGGCTTAGGAGAAACAGAATTACAATGTTTTTTTTTTTTTAAAGGAGAGAAAAATGATAAAGTCCCTTGACTCTTACAGGCCAAATAGGTTCGATTTTGTCCTGTGATAATATGACAGTGCTTGCTCCTGAAAGTTGAATTCATGAATGAGCTGTCGCATATCCATTTATGTACTAAGTGCTGATGGAGGACTCAGCTGAATGACTTATCTCAGTTGCTTCACTGGCAGTTTTGACGGCTTGCTGTTTCATGGGACTCTTTTCTGCAACTATGTTGGAATTGTTACTGTTTATCCAGAAGGTTCTGATGCATGTATAATGAATTTTTCCTCTTATATCCTCGCACAATCATGATCTTCTTTGAAATCTTCGTATTTTCATTAACAAACAAAAAAGCACATCAAGCAATTAAGGAATGCCAAGTCCCAAAGATGAACTAATTACAAAACAAGTTTTAGATACAATTTCTCTACTTGGAAGCCATTAGAACAACTGGCAATAAAAATGTTCCAAATATGTATGCACTGGGATAAATGATCTAGTGTTTGGGCTAATATACATGACTATAGTCTCTGAAGTCTCTCATTTAAATAGAAATGACTCAGAGGAAGGATTGTATTTTCCATTTAATATGTTTAATGGTGATACTCAACTTGTTTTGATAACAAACAGAATTTCCTCTTAGCATTAAAGCCATAATGAAGCTATTATGAACACATTGCTCCCAAACCACAATAATTGATATTTTCCCACCACTTGCCCTTTGCTATTGCAAAAAGCAAAGTAAAGATGTGAAACTTGAGACACTCATTAACAAATAATTTTCTGGGGCAGGTGTCTGGCTCAGGACTTAGGAAGAGGCTTAAGGTGTCTGCATTTCATGTCAGTGTCTGGGTTCAAATCTGGTCTATGTTTCTAATTCTAGTTCCCTACGAATGTGCATCTGGGGATACAACAAGGGATGGCTCAAGAAACTGTGTACTTATCATGTACGAGGGTAACCCTGCCTGTCATTCTGGTTCCTTCCTTTACCGTGGCTCAGCTCTGGCTGCCGTAGGCAGTTCTCTGTCTGCTCCTCCAATCATAAACAAAATAAATAAATCAAAATGTTAGAAGCCTATCAATTTTTCGCCACTCATCAGTTGCATGATTTTAAACACAACAGTAACTTCCCTGACCAGTTTAGTATTCAGTAGAATCTGAGATGTGATATCCACCACCTGGAAGCTTGTTGAAGATTAGTTCAAGTATGAAAAGTAAGAACTCATGCACAACACAAATCATTGCTATTTTATTTTTAATGAAAGTTCTTTTTTAGAAAAAAAAAGAGATTTATTTTTTATTGGAAAGGCAGATTTACAGAGGGAAGGAGAGACAGATAGATCCGCCATCCGCTGGTTCACTCACCAAGTAGCCACAACGGCCTGAGCTGAGCAGATCCGAAGCCAGCATACAGGAGCTGCTTCTGGGACTCCCACGCGGGTGTGGAGTATTTGTAACGAATGTTCTTAATGTAAGACTCAGTGTTCGGTGGGATAGTTCCTCCTTCTGGTTTTTAATTCTTTTCGTTCTAACTTATCCTAAACCAGTGTTTCCCTTTTAAACTAATCTGCTCCAAGCCTCTTACCACCAGCGACCTTCAAGGTCATGATCGATAAAAGAAGAAGTGCCACGTGCACCCTCCAGGTCCAACGCCTGCTCTGGAAAGTGTGATCAAGAGCCAACTTCTTCCCATAGCCAGCCATACAAGGTCCCCTGAAGGCTGTTTTCCACCACGGTGCTGTGTTCAGCCCACCATGGAGAAGGAGATTTTAGTCATTTAATTTTTCTGTTCACAGTTTCGATAGATTTCAAATAAAGATGCTCATCTAACCCCTGGACTGCCTCACAGGACTCTAGGAGAATATTTTCTCACAAGAAGAGACTGCTGGGAAATGAGTTGAGACAGGTTTCTATTCCTCCTGGGACCACAGGTACTGTAGTTTAAGGCTCAAGATCATGTTGGAAGCTCAGAGCAGGATGTTAGTGTATAGAAGGCAATTATCTCTTCCGTCTGGGTGACGTTTCCACAGCATTCTTTTATTATATACTAGTAAAATAGAAATGAAGACTCCAGTCACTTACAGAGGCTTCACTTGAGGGCAGTTTTTTTCCTCAGAAGAAAAAGGATTCTTTTTTTCGAAGTCTCACCTCCTGAAGAAGCTTATCAGTTCACAAAAACTCTTTTTTGAAACAGATATACCTACTAACCTAAGTCCAATGCTGATAGCACTGCATTTCCCTCTGGACAAGTCATCTCCTACCTTTGCCTTTCAGATGGAGATGGTAAAAACTTAGAGGGAGGATGGAAAATAGAATCAGTGCCTTATTGGAAGGACATGTTTCCACTGATTGAGAGAACATGAACAGGCATCCTGAATACCACATCAATACCGTCTGTGAGCTCTACCTTGATCCCAACAATGCAAAAAAGAAGATGAAATAAAGAAAAAAAACTATGGCTCCTGTCCTTTACCAGGGAAAAATCAAAAGAATTTTAGTCAATGATTGTTTTTATATCTGCAGAATCTGGACTTTCGTCTTTAAAGAAAAGACGGTTCTGACAAGAGCAATCTGATTCTGTCTTCAAGCTGTTGTGAATAAAGCGATGAGAAGAGATAGTAAAATGAAAATGGCCTGTTCTTACACATCTCAGACATATCATCTGTGACCAGTGAGCCTGTAGCAATCTAAGGAGATGTCTGATTTTGCTGGAAGCCCATAAACAAACACTGATCAGTGAAGCTGTTCATGGCATTGGCTCCCTTCTTCAAGGCACCAATTCCCATTCAGTGTCTAGATATAACAGACATAAGGAATCAATATGATTCTGAAAAAAAAAGTCTTTAAGCAATAAAGTTGACAACTACATGGGATCAAAGATGCAAAAACAGCAAAGCGTATTTATCAAGATGATGAGCAAACACTTGCTTTTGTAGGAGCCTTTGCTGTCTCTTTCCTGCTTTTTGTGTGAAAGATTTTCACAGTGGATGTGGTTTCAACAGGTGTTTAAGTGAAGAACAGATTGCAGTAAATGAGCACTTTGGGTAAAGTGCAATTGCTTATTATGGATTTGTCCCCATTCTCGTGTGCTGTTGGTGAAGAAAAAAGTATAATAGACCCACAAGGACAAAGAAAAAAGGAGATGGATGATAACATTTTGGGAAATGGCAAATGGGAACAGATAGCTGAAACTTACAGCTGAAGAAGCCAGTAAAACAAGGACAGTTCTATGACACTACAGAGAGGCTGCCAAATTAGAGCCTTCAACTATTTTAGAAGTTGAAGATGAAGGGCAGGTTGAAAATAGAAAAAACTTGTTCAAAAGAATGAATAATTCATGGAGCACGTTGGGGTGCATTTGAGAGTACAAGGGCATAATACTTGCTATTAAACCCCAAATGAGTGGCATATATCTTGAATAATAATACTTTCTTTCTATATGGAAGTAGCTGTTCAAATCTTTTTCCAAATTTGTGTCATTTTGTGAGATTTATTTTACCAGTTGATTTATAAGTGATCTTCATACCATCGTGTTTTCAAAACAGATTTTCTATATTTAAAAGATAACATGATGGTTGGGATTGAGGGGAGGAGAGTCACAGACAGAATGAGAGAGAGTACAGACCAGACCAAGGCAGGGCACTGGGAACTCCTCCTAAATGGGTAATCAGGGCCCAGACACAGGCTATTTTTCACTACCTTTGCAGGTGCATTAGCTAGATGATAATTCAAAAGCAGATTAACTGGAACTTGAAGCAGGTCTCTAATACAGAATGCTAGCAACACAAGCAGCAGCTTAACGCACTGCACATAATCCTGCCCCGAAAGTGACTTTGACAAGCATCATCATGCATGTGTTATATAGCCTCTGTTTTGGGACTCTTCTTTTAACTCTTACAGATATTTTTCAAACAGAAATGATCAATTATATATTGCAAGTGTATTAATTTCCTTTCTTTATTAGTACATTTTGGACCCTTTTAGGATCATCTGTTTATATTTTTTGGATGGTATGAAAGATAGCTTTTGTATTAAGTCTTAATCCAACTAGAATCAATGTTATGCATTTTCTACAGCAATTTAGATAATTACTCTAGGCTTCCTAAGTAATTCACCCTGTGCAATCTGCCTGAAAATTTAAAGTTGAGCAAACTTTTTGCTAAGTGGGTTCCTAAATCTGTCTCTCAGATTAGCTGCAAATAAAGGCTATGTTTCTACTGAAACTTTAAATGAATAAGCTCAATATCCTAAAGAACTTCTTAAGAGAATCTTAACAGGATATCAAATATGGCTTTGGCAGTATTATTTATATATATATATATATATATATATTACAATTCCATAGACCCTGGGATTTCCTTTCCTTCCTCCCCAAGTCCCCTCCCCCAGACTGAGTTCCCCTGTATTATTACTATAGTATAGTTTTTCATAAATTGTCATATGTCCATCATTGCAGGTATGGACAATGACAGAGTCTAACATTCTATTGTCAAGAAATAGTTAACAGTTTCACCGGGAGTCCATCTTTAGTATGGAAGTAGAGATGCATATTGCATTGTATCCTCATATCTGGATATGATAGTCTCCATTACATAGTTACTATACATACCCTTAAAGGAAAAGCCATAAAACAAAATCAACAACAGAAAGAAAAATAGAAATTTACAATGCCATGGAGTTAAAATAACATTCTACTGAATGACTAATGTGTTGCTGAAAAAATGAAAAAGAAGATCAGGAACCTTCTTGAAGAAAATGATGCTTTGAGTCAGTGAAGAATTTAATGAGAAAGTGTTTTGAAGAGATGAAACTAACAGAAAATAACCATCAAAATCCATGAGATATGTTTCTACTGATATTTGTTGGTGAGGTATGATTCCTGTAGGCAATAGATAGATGGGCTTTGCTTTTTAATCCAGTCTACTTATGACATTTGATTGATGAATTTAATCCATTTGCATTCCAGGTTAATATGAATGGGTGATAATTTGGTCCTGTCATTTTAGCAATGGGTTGTTCATTGATTTACTCTTTTGTTACTTTATTGAGATGTTCTTAATATTTGCCTTTGGTTTTGATGGGTGCTATTCCTATTCTCTGTCAAGATAAAATCTTTTTTTAAAAGATCTGTTTTATTTTTATTGCAAAGTCTGATATACAGAAAAGAGGAGAGTCAGGGAGGAAGATCTTCTGTCCGATGATTCACTGTTTAGGTGACCGCAACGGCCAGTGCTGTGCTGATCCGAAGCCAGGAGCTAGGAACCTCCTCCAGGTCTCCCATGCGGATGCAGGGTCCCAAGGCTTTGGCTCATCCTTGACTGCTTTCTCAGGCTACAAGCAGAGAGCTTGGATGGGAAGTGGAGCTGCGGAGATTAGAACCGGCGCCCATATGGGATCCCGGTGCATGCAAGGCTAGGACTTCAGCCCGCTAGGCCACCGTGCTCAGCCTGAGAATATCTTTAAGTATCTTTCATAGGGCAAGTTTGGAAGAAGCATATTCTTTTAACTTTTCTTTACTGTGGAAGAATTGCATTTCATTTTCCAAGACAAAGGAAATCTGTGCTGGGCACGTTATATTGGGCTGACAACTTTCTGGTTTTAGAATATCTGGAATACATTGTTCTATTTTTTTTTTTTTTTTTTGTCCTATAGTTTCTAGTGAGAAGTCTCTTGTGAATTTAACTGGAATTTCTTTATATGTCAATTGATTTTGTTTCATGTGTACAGTTAAAGATATTTTCCTTATGTTCAATTGAAGAGAGCTTGATTATCATGTGTCATGGTGAAGATTGCTTTTGGTCAACCTTGTTGGGAGTGCCCCTCATGGATGTTGTTTTTCCAATTCTTTCACTAAATTAGGGAAAAATTCGCATATTATTTTATTAAATGCATTTTTAAACCCAACTTCTTTTTCTGCACCTTCTGGGACTCGCATAACTTTTACATTGGCCTTTTAATAGTGTCTTTCAATTCTTGAATACTTTTTTAGCCTGATCCAGCTCTGCTCCCAGCTTTTGTTTTCCCCTGGTGAATATCTTCCAATTCTGACATTTTTTTCTTCTGCTTCCTTCATTCTCTTTGGAGACTCTCCATTGTGCTTTTAATTTACTCCACTGTATTCTTCATTTCTGATACATCAGGTTTCATTTGATTCATTTCCTGCGTGACATGGTCCTTAAATTCCTTGAACTCCTGTATTAGTGCTTCTCATTGTTGATAAGAAGCTTTAAAACAAGTGTTTTGAATTCTGTATCCCCATTTTCTCGACGTCTTCCTCAGTTTACTCTGAGGTTGGCAAAGGCTTTTACTTCTTTGCAGGGGAGCCATCAGTAATATTCATTGTGCCTTTGTCTCATTTGTTTTTGGTCATTGTACTTCTGGTTAGCAGATTCTTCTCTTTGGGGCAGGTTTCTAATCTCTGTCACCCACAGGTCTAAAATTCAGTTTTACCTATTGTGGTTGGTACATGGCTTTTTGCAGTCATTTTTGCTGCTCCCTCCAGAGATCCAGGTCTGGGTTCTTATATTAGATTTCCACCATGGTCACCACAGCCCCATCTCCTCGTTCACCACTCTCTACCTCCTGTCATTATGTGCTGAAGCTGCATCGTTGTCTGTATAACCTTTCTCCCACTTCCGGTTTGAACAGTTCCCATGATTAGGCAGACACCAGGAGTCTTATATATCTAGGTTGTTGGTGGTGATGATCTTGTCAGAAGCTGTTGGCTGTTAGGTCTGAGGGCCACTTGGACCTATTTTGACCCATATGATGCCGAAGTTGATATTATTTTCCCTGTGGGACCAATGCAATGCATTGAGCTCAGTGAGCTCCCAGTTCAGCACATGCACAGCTCACTGTTGCCCCTGCAATCTTAAAGCTTTTTACACTGTACAAAATAGTGACTGATGTGCCACTACTAGAGTTCTTGATCTGCTGTGCGTCAGGTCTGAAGAAACCCAGACCTTTCTTTGGTGGAACCTGCAGAATGCCATGCTATTGCAGTTCACTGAGTCAGAAATGAGTTCACTCCCAGCTTAGTGCATGCTCAGTCCTTTTCCGTAGATTTTGTCTCTCTACACAAAATGATGCCTGATTCGGCTCTCTGGGTGTGGACTGGCTGTGAATTCTACCCTCTTCCCACACTACTTGTCTGGGACCTGCTGCATTGTCTCTGTTCCTGGTCAAATCAGACTAGCAGGATGTTCTTTGTCTGGGTTCACCTCCTGAGCTTCCACTGGACATCCCTTCCCACCTTGCTGCTGGTGGAGTCCTGGCTGCCATTGGAGTTCAGATCACTGCTTGTGGAATGCTGCTGAGTTATCAATCACTGCAACAGCACACCATTGTGTCCGCTGCTTTCTCGTGTCTGTCAGTCTCCAGGTACCCTTCTGCTGTTGTATTCTCCACTATTTCCTGGAATTTACCCTCTCTGCTTTACACTGGCTAATGTTTCTCCATCTGTTTAAAGGTGTTCTTACCCTATTCTGTCATCCTGATTCTGTCACTATGACATTAAAAAAAAAAGATGATTTATTTGAAAGGCAGAGTTATGGAGAGTTTTTCCATCTGCTGGTTCAATCCTCAAATGTCATTAGTCAGGTGTAAGCCGGACAAAGCTAGGATCTAGGATTTTCCTCTGCGACACCCTTGTGGGTACAAGAGCCCAAGCATTAGGGCCATCTTCCACAGCTTTTCCCTGGCAGTATGGTCCTGAAGAGAAAACAAAGTTGAGGGAATGGCTATCAAGAGGTAAAAGTGATCAAGTTAAAACAGAGCTGAGTGTTGGTATCATGACATAGCGGATAAAGCCACCACCTACTTCACCAGCAGATCATATGGACACTGATTCTAATCCCAAGTGTCCACTTTTGACCCAACTCCTGATAATGGGAGCAGCAGGGGGAGATGGAACTATGTTTGGGCTCCTGCTACTCACATGGGATTCCTGGATGCAGTTCCTGATCAGCTCTGGTTGTTGAGGCTATCTGGGTAGTGAATGAGTGGTTGGAAACACACGCGCGCTCTCTCTCTCTACCTCTTTAAATAAATACATAAATAAATACATAAATAAATAAATATATAAATCCTTTAGAAAAGCAGCGATGCAGATGTCAAGAGCAAAGAAAATAAATACATTAGAATGGGGGTAGGGACATAAATTTCAAAAATCATGGGATACTGGAAAATAAAACTCGGACTGCTGGATGATTTTTCTTGTCAAGGGAGGGATTTGGCCACATGTGTAGAAAAGAAACTGCTGTTTTTGGTATAAACCCATTGGGCTGTGTGCAGGCTTTATGTAAAATTTCTGTATTCTTTTCTCAAGTTTTCTATAAATATGACAAGCGTTCAAAAATAATCTTTCTCAAAAGGATATATATGGCATCTGTTTGTCAAAGTAATGATTAAGTTAGAATGTGTTAATTTCTGTGCAAATTTAAAATTATTTTTTATTTATTTTCTACCATTTGATTCACATTAGTTTATGCTAGCATAGTCTTTTCTTGAGTGTTTCATTTTGACAATATTTAACAACTTCTGGATCTCTCTTCTACTTGTGAGATTCTTTTAAGAAAACATTGGCAAAAACTCATCTTTCATCCAAAACCTTGAACATTTACTCCCAAGCTTCAGTAAGCAACTGGAAAAAAAAAACCAACAAATTAAGACCATTCCAAATAACACACTTTAAATCTGCATCATTACACTTTAACCTAATGCCTGCTACAAGTTTAAAGCTAAGCCAAGCAAAACATATCCATGTGACATCTAAAGGCAACATTTTCTAATGTTAAGAATGATGGGGGTGGTTCAGAGTTTTCCAGAGCCATTTCCACATCTTCATCAACAGCTTGAGTACAGCTGGACAATGGCTGGACCTATACTTGACAGAATAGCCTGGTACATCACAGAGTGAGGCATCCTTAGCCAGAAGTCCTCTGTCTTACTGCTCCCTGTAGGATGTTCTATAGCAATTTGGCGCCTCCAACTTCCACTGAAGGAACTAGTTGAGTGTTTAAGCAAATCTTACGATGCTCTCTTTACCTGGACCATCCACTGTGTTGCTTTTGTCTTGAACTACTGCTTTTAGTTCCTTGCATTTACCTTGTTTGAATCTTCAAGAATCATCCAGTGTCAGACCTTGGGCTAGGGTATGACGGAAGCCTCTCTCTAGCTATTATCTCCTTCCAACTCCTGTGGAGATCTCAACTCTCCATTCCTTCTCTTTGCTATGGAAAGGTTATTTTTTCCTAATCTTTATTTTCATATCATGTAACATCATTTTGACAGGTGAGAGAGGTATTAGCCACTTAGCAATTTGAGGACACACCAAAAAATAGATTGGGCAAATATTCTCATTTTCTACCCGACAGTAATTACCTCCCTTTTGTGATTATATTTATTTCCTCCAAGATTGTTATCAAGAATGAATCCTTCTGAGGTTAAACTGGGGTAAAGTGTTATTTTAAATCAGAGGCAGTGAATGTACATCGTTTGGAATAATACAGAAATAAATAAATCAGAAGTGGTTAAATTTTCTCACATTAGGAACTAAGGGGAAAATGCTTTAAAAAAAACTTTAACAGCATGGATTTAAAACTTACAAGAGAAGCAGAATGAATGCAATTATAAATGGAAGCTGCTGACTGTTTTTTAAAAATAATTAGTTTTAGAATGATATCGTTGAGTACAAGCTTAACCTGACTTGAAGGTGAGAATAAAGCTATGTGAGGAAACTACATGAAAAGAACTGTCTCATTATTTTGCGTATTCACCCACACTCTCAATAGAGCACACCAGCTGCTTCCTGGAATTTAAATTTGTACATAATGTGGATGAATCTGCTCTCTTGAATTTCTCAATGGCACTTTTAATTATGAAAATAGTAAGTTAATGTATATTAAATGACAGATTAAATTTTAAAATGTTTCAAAGGTGTCTGATTCATTGCATTCTATTAGCTAGGCAAATACTAATTTATCTTATAAGCATGCTAACATTTTGAAATTATAGCTGAACAAATATGTATACATATACACAAATATTAGCATAAGAATTGTCAATAAGCTGTGTATCATTGAACCTAATTAACATCCTTTATGTTGCCCAGATAAGAAACTCCCAATTAGGAAATGTTTAGTAATATTTCCAATGTAACCCAACTCGCTGATGCTGAATATCTCCTAAGTACATAACTTCTAAGGTGGGCACTCCTAGATGATTTTATAGGTACCCGTCCCATTGTTCACCCTCTCTCCTCCTACCCCCAACCTTCAGTACTTGGAGAAAATGGCTAGATCAGAAGCATGTTTAAGCACGTATCTATTTCTGCTCTTTAGGCAACAAACACATGAAGACTAAGTCTTGATTTGTTTCATTTTGAACTAATTGTAACTACATGACAGTTTAGCAAATGTGGTAAATATGTAACTCATAGGTCTAAAAGAAAAAAAGAAGTTCTATATTTTTAGATGAATCAATGACCACTGATATTCTTCCATTTTGTCTCAGAAAAGGAACTTATATGTTCTATATTGTGCTGTAATAGTCACATTTTATTTACTTATGTGCTTATTTTTTATTTGTCTTAAGATTTAAAAAATATTTGAAAGGCAGAGTTTTATATATATATATATAGAGAGAGAGATCTTTTTTTAAATTTATTTATTATTTTTAATTCATTAATTACATTATGTGACACAGTTACATAGATACTTGGGTTCTCCCCACCCCTCCCCAAACCCTCCCACCATGGTGGATTCCTCCACCTTGTTGCATAACCACAGTTCAAGTTCAGTTGAGATTCCCCCATTGCAAGTGTATACCAAACATAGAGTCCAGCATCTTATTGTCCAGTCAAGTTCAACGGCTTCTTAGGTATACCCTCTCTGGTCTGAAGACAGAGCCAGCAGAGTATCATCCCGATCAATTAAAAGCTCCAACATACCATCAGCAAAAATTTACATCATTATGGAACTAATTGACATAGTAATGAGTAACCAATATGTTAAAAGTAAATGCGAGTTCCCAGTCACCTTCTGTGACCACCTCATTGACATTTCAATTTTAGTTTATTTTACTCACCAAATGGTTGCCACTTCCTGAGCTAACCTATTGGAAGCCAGGAGCTTCTTCCAGGTGGGCTGTCCACTGCTGCCTTCCTAGGAGCAGTAATTGCAAACTGAATCAGCAAGTGGGGCAACTGGGACTTGAAGCAGCACCCATCTCGGGTGCCAGTGCTGCAGGGTATCACTTTATGCATAACACAGCAACAATGGCCCCTTATGATTTGCATTTTAAGGTGAACACATGGAAGCCTGAAGATGTTAAAGAGGATTCTGGATGTTACAGAGTACATTCTGGGAACTAGCAATGAAATGCTTATATGTTTCCTAATTATAACTCAAATAAATAAATAAACAAATAAACAAAGAAACCCAACATAGCCATTTGCTAGGTTCCAGATACCACGGGGTGTATTATTTTGGCATTCTCTTATTGTTAGGATTCAGAGTTGTGCTGGTGCAGTTTACCCAACAAATATCCATGCTGGCAGCTGAGTAATGTAAGGCCTGGGAAGATCAGCACATTTGATAAAACAGCTTTGGGACGATTTGCAGCATCAGCTGTGTGATGGGGAAAACAGAACCCAATGAAGCAGCACAAGCTTTAGCTGATACGACAGAGATCAAAAGTCAGTCCAGCCCAAGGCATCTACCTGCTGCCTGGTGCTTACGTCCCCTGAACAAGAGGGAGACCCTGAAAGCCCCACTCAGCACAGATACTGTCTTTGACCTAAAGTACCTTTACATGGCTTGGGCCAAGGAAGTTCTTTGGGAAAGTGTTTTCCTCTTAGGAAAAGCAGCATGGCTTAGGGGGAGGAAGAACTAGGAGGAGTCACATTCGAAACATCTGGAACTCAGTGCGATGATCTGCTGACTGCATTTTCTGTCAGAAGGAGTTTGAGATGATGCAGACGATGGATTTGTTTCACTGCTTTTTCCAAAAGTGCTTATCTTTGAGTTTGTGTTCTAAAACAAGAATTGAATAGGCAAGTGCACACACAAGCGGTCGAAGCGTCAGACTGATTTGTAGAGGAAATAAACGGAAGTCTTTAATTGCTCAGACACTACAACTCAAGAGGATGCTAATGGGAGCAGTGTCTTTCCCTCCTTCCTCCAACTCCTACTCCTCCATCGCTTCCTCCTCCTTCTGTCTTCTCCTTGAACGTGGGTCAAGTGCTTATTAGAAGCAGCAAAAGATATTAACGCTTCATGAAAACAGCAATAAATGAATCATGATATTGTTCAAGGAAATGCTTAGTGGGAAGGAGATAAGCTTGTGGAACTCACTGAGGGTGTACCTGTCCCCACCCTCCGCGCAGGCACCTCCGCTCCCAGCTTAATTAGAGGCTATTCTCCAGATAACCAACCCTCAGCCCCCTGAAGTCTTTGATGGAGGATGCGACGTGGGGGAATGGGGCTTCTCTATAAGAATGTACTCTAGGCTTTCAAACTTTTGAGACGTAGCTCCATCTCCAGGCATGGGGTCCGTGACACACACTGCATCTCTTGTGCCAGTCTAACCCAGTGGGAACTCAAAAGTAGTTTTCCCTAGTGCTGTTAAGGATGGCTCTGTCTGACCACACAGAGCAGGTTGGAGCAGGATGGAGAAGGCTGGCAGATCCCCACAGCCTTTGCATTCATTCACACAAAAGGACTCCCTTCTGTAAAATTCTGAACCTTTGGGCTTCTTTACAGCTGAAATCCTGGGCCAGTGGGTTGGGGAGGGATCCAGTGGAAAGGCACGCTGTGTTTACTTAGCTACAGAAAATGGGTCGGCAGAAAGGCCTCTCATTTGCAAGTATTTTGTGTTCGTTTAAGTGAAAATAATGTATCCAGAGCCAAAAGTACTGTACTGTAGGAATGAGGTAATCCAACTATTATCTTTATTTTTCCCCATATAACAGTTATCTTCTGACTCCCTGGTTCCACCCCCTGCTCAGTGCTAGGCTCTGAGCATACACAAGAGGTAAATGACCTTCTGTTAGCTGAGATAATATGCTGGTGATCTTGCAGCTGTGGAACACATATTGGAATCTTAGCAGCAGCATGGAACGCCAGCCAAGGGATAGAACAAATGAGTTAATAAGAAAGCAGAGGAAAACACACACACACACACACACACACACACACACACACACACACACACACATTAGAATAGATAGGCAGAGAACAACAAGGAACGCTTAGAACCAGACAGGAAATGGTCAGCACGGACTCACACATACCATACTAGGTAGGACACAAAGATTAATTATTTACTCCTCACTAAGGTATTGAAGATTTCTGTGCACACCCCTCCTAAAACTGTTCTGCACCTCAATTGTTGACATATGCCTTGTTAGAGTTATAACCCAGTTTAGATTATCCTAAAATCTGCCAGATGCAGCAAAATTATGTTTCAATACTATAAACTGCTAAATACTAAAATGAAAATAGACATAAGACAGCTGAATAGTACCCTATAGCCATTTTAAGGTGTATAGCAGCCGGTTCTGTGCGTAAACTAAAATTGAAATGTCAGTGAAGTAGTCACAGGATGTGGTTAAGAACTTGCATTTTTAAAAACATATTGGTTACTCAATACCATGTCAATTAATTCCATAATATTGTAAATTGTTGTTGATGTTATGTTGTGGCTTTAAATTGATCGGGATGATATTCTGCCAGCTCTGCCTTCAGACCAGAGATGGTCTCCCCAAGAAACTGTTGAACTGAGCTGGACAATAAGATGCTGGACTCTATGCTTGGTATACTCTTGCAATGAAAGAATCTTAACTGAATTTGAAATGCAATACAGCAACAAGGTGGAGGAATCCACCATGGGGGGAGGGTACAGGGAGGGGTTGGGGGATTCCCAGAGCCTATGAAACTGTGTCACATAATGCAATGTAATTTATATATATATATATATATATATATATATATATATATATATATATATATATATATATATATTTAAAAATCTAAAAAAAAAAAAAAGCAGAGGAAAGAACCCAGAAAACAAGGAGAGGTGGCCAGGCTGAGAGAGTGGGTTCATGCTTGTCTGATGGAATTAGGATGGAATCCTACGCTCACTGGCTTTGGCAGATTATTTTGCTTTTTTGAACTATGGTGAGTTTGGAAAGAAGTAGGTACTCAAATCTTATACAGGCCAAAAAAAAAAAAAACCACAGTCTGAGCAAAAATTGGTAAGCAAAAGCTGGCATGAACCATTGTAATTGTGGGTGTATTGTAGGTGGGTTTTCCTATTTCCCTGTACCTATGGCAGTAATGGAGTATAAAAGGCACCAGTGCCCTAAGGTACTGTGATGGTGTTGCTGCAAGGCATTGGCAGTCACTTGTGACATTCTGCTCTCAGACTGTTCCTCAACAATGTGTACTGAGTAGTCAATAGATGTTTATTAGAGGTAGTAATTGATAAAAAGAGGTGATTTTTAAGACTAATTTTTCTTTATTTGAAAAGCAGCATGTCTGAAAGAAAGAGATAGAGATGGCATCAATAGCTATTCTTTGGTCAGACTGAAGCCTAGGATTCCATCTGGGCCTCCCATGTGTGCGACAGCAGCCCAAGCACTCAGACTGCATTCCACTGTATTCCCAAGTCCATCGGCAGGAAGCTGTGTAGGAAGTGGAGCAATTAGGACTCAAGCTGGAACTCCAAATGGGATCAGGCATTGTGAGCAGTGACTTGAACCACTTCACTACAATACTGGCTTAATATGAGAAGTTTTTTTGGTTATATTCATTTCTATGTATTTAATTAGTAACAAGATAGAGTATCACAAGGTGACAGTATTTACTGTTCATCCTTTTGTCAGGCAATGAGCAATTCATATTACCCCCCATTTCCCTGGCTTAATTCTATATCCTGTCTAATGAAAAGTATGTGACTTTCCCCTTACAACAGACTAAATAACTTGCCTGAATTCACATAGCTAGAAAACTGCAAAGCTGGCATAAGAAACTAAGCTCATCTAGTCTGAGAACTGGAATATTCACTGTCCGCCCACATTTCAAACCACAGTGTGCCTTCACCTTGGGGGAGAAGTAAAGGGTGCCGCATTCCGGCTCAGTGTCAATGCTTCCTTTCTGGATCTATGTTTAAACAAAGTAGCCTGAGACTCTCCTACCATCCCCATCCCAGCAAAATGAGTAAGCATTTCACATTAAACTCAGTTCCCACAGTGGTAGGAAGACGAAACTTCCTGTTTTCATCAACATTCCTGTGGATAAATGCAGCCACATCAATCTGATAGATTGTCACACTTGCGCATGCAGTTTACATGAATCACGACTGTTTCAGAACAACTGCCTTGGCATGCCTGGTGAATTCAGGATAAATAAGGCTTGAGAAATTTGATCATATAAGAGGTTCAGTAGTTCTCCAGTTTCCTTATTCTTAAAATACTAATTCAAATAGGAATTATTCTCTATCTGTGGTTTGGGTCAAGGTGAAAGGTAAGAAAAGCCTTTAAGAAGAGTATTTTGTTTCAAGGGAAAAGTTAATTTATTCATTTCTATCATCTTCTGAAAATGATGAAATACTTTGCATAAAATGTTTACTAAAAACCATGAGGGAGTGAATGGTGAGGAGGGTAGATTGCTGCTTGGGGAACCTGCTTCCCAATTCAGGTGTGTCTGGTTCAAGTCTTGCCTAGCTTACAGTAATGTGCATGCCAAGAAGGCAGCAGGTGAAGGCTCACGTACTTAGATCCCTGACACTCATGGAGACAAAGAAGGACTGTTCTCGGCTCCTGGTTTCAGTCTGGCCAAAGGCTAGCTGTTGCTGAGATTTGGGGAGAGAACCAGTATACAGAGTATCTCCCTTTCGCTTACTTGTGCCAATCTGTCTCTGTCCCTCTCGCTTTCTTCCTCTCAAACGAAAATGAAGATACGCTCCTAGCACAGCACGTAGAAGCCTTGAGCTATTTACAAAGATGTTCAAAATCATAAGGCCAGGATGAAGATTAAATGATAACCGGAGAAGTTAAGTTGCAACACAACGTGAATATTACAATACAGGCACTAGTACATCACAGTACATTTAATGAAATGAAATGAAAGCAAACCCTAGAAGGTACGCAAGAAAGGACAGTTAGAGGAGAAATTCCTCCACTTGGGTCAGAGTAGACCAGAACCTAGCCGCCCTCTGAGGTTGTACAGTGTGAGTTCCCTGTGCCAGGGCAAGGGGGAGATGGAGTTGATTTCTAGTGGCTGCAGTCTCAGCTATGATGTGAATTAGGAGATGAGACTCTTTCTCTCTATTAAGTAAGCAGACCTCCCCCCTTTTATACCAAAACAAAAGTAATTCAGAATTTATAATTTATTTTAAAAGCTACCATGCATGATTTACAGTAGAAACATTTAAAATATAAAGTTAAAATAAAAAAATGTATTACAACAATTATAAAACAACTTTGGTGAGAAAGGTACCACTTAGTAATAACAAGCTTTAATTCAACAGGAATATTTACAGACACACAAAACATATTCTTAACATTCATAAAGATAACACACACACATGCCTATATCATCTCAGAAAATAGCTGTAAGGGGAAATAGATACAAATGCAATCATATAAAAAAACCACCTTTTGAAAACTGCAGCAAAGATGTTATCAACCACTACAAAAGCATTTCAACAAATGATAAGTGAATTTCATCTAATGACAGAGGCAGAAACTAAATTCAGAAAATTCGGACTGAGTATTATTTTCTAAACTGGAAAATATTTAAGATCATAGGAAATATATTTTTGGACTACGATTCAATTTATCTACCAAACTGTAACAATACGAATTGATCAGCACTGTTCTGAAACAGTAACAACCTTTTGGAGCAACAGCATGAATATCTTTAGGTTCTTTCCTATCTGGCAGGACAAATTCCTAGTAAAGTGCATCTCATAAAATTCGACCCTTTAAGATCTAGCAAGTTGAAACAACTCTATTATTATTTTTAATAAATGAAATCAGTAGGCAAAAAAGTCTCTTAATGATAACTACAAAACACAGGGATTTCTCTAAGAGGCTATTCCAAATATTTAAGAATGAAACAAAGCTTTGCTAGACTCTTGCAAAGAATTGCTGTCCAGCCATCACAATTCAGAATCCTGTTGGTTCCCCAAGGTGCCTGACTTCTGGGCTAGGATGGTAACAGTCTGAAATGCAGTCTGAAATGCTGACCCTCTTTTATTATGGTGGGTGTGTGATAGACCAACTCACTCACAGATCAGTCTACTAGCATGGGGACAGAAGTTAAGTGCAGGATCCTGGCTGTGTGCATTTCATGTCATCTGGAAGCTCAAGCAAGATTTCAAGTCAAGCAGCATTTCAGAGTTTGCTAGCTGAGAAATGACAGAAGTATATTCTGGGGGTTTTAGAATGAGCCTACTAGTCTTTTATAAGAGTGCTAATTAATTAAGTTTCAGTTTTATTGAGGTACACTTGAAAAACATGAACACCATGTATTTACAGCATACAGCCTGAAGTCCTGAGCATGTATACGTTTCAAATGATTACCGCAAACCATCAAATTAGCATATCTATCACCATACATGGCTGTTATTTTATTTTGTGTCCTTTTCTTTTTTTTTTTTAAATGATACAAACAGTATCTCCTGACAAATTTTAAGCATGTAGCAGAGTATTGTTAGTTATAATCTTCCAGCAGCACATTTTGCCTCTGGAACTTACTTATCCTACCTAAATGGAACTCCATACCCTTGGACTGACATTTTGCTACTTCTTCCATCTCCTGCCCTGACACCCACACTTTTCCTCTCTACTTCAAGGAGTTCGACTAAGTTATTGTCATATTTCTCAAGGTGAAAGAATGTTTTAAACACAGCATGGCTGTGAAAACCATTTTATTTAAACTCCGGTTTCCCTTAATTAGATGTAGATGGTTTTGAAATATGTATTTTTCAGTATATGTGTTACTTCGTGACATTTTGCTAACATGACTTTAAAAGAGAGGGAGAAAGCTGAAAGTTCTAAATGTGTAGTAGCAATTAAACATTAGTTGTGACACCTCCCCTAGTTGTCTGATTCATAAATCCTCATTGTTAGCCATATGTCACCCAATGAAAATTCACAGAGCTCCTCACCAAATTAAGCTAGTGACATTTTCTATTTCCAGTGGTTTTCTGAATGCACAGCTTGCTTTGTGTGCAATGACTATTGTATTATAAATTAAATTTGGTGAGTCAATGTTTAAAAGGTAAAAATCTTAAGTTGAAAAACAGAATGATGTCTTCAAGTGCTCTTAGACTTTTATTTTCTCTTTAATGGTTCCTATTTTATTCCTTAAAGCTATGACTTAGTCTCTGCACTTGATTGATGCTAATGACATTGAGAATTAATTTCATAGTGTTAATATTTTGTAATATCCTTTAAGCAGCTCAAGTATTCACTGTCACTTGCTTAGCTTGATTAAAGTGAACAGCAACCAAGAAGACGGGCAGAAAAATAATAGCAGTCAGGTTGGGTAAATGCTTACATGACTCTAAGGGCAATTTACAGGATTTTAACTCCAGTTCAGTGTCCTCCCCACATCAGAGACATGTGACAATGCACTTACTTCACGAAAAATGTGAGCTGGTTGCATCTCTCGATGTGTGGTTTTAAGGAGTCAATGGTTAACAAAATGCCTAGTACAATGTCATCTTACAGTGTACATTCACGTGATTAAGCCATTAAAACAAATTCAGATTATCTGGCTTCCTTTATTTAAAAAATTTATTTATTTTATTGATTTGAAAGCAGATGGGGAGGAGAATGGACAGACAGATCTTCTTTCTGCCAGGTCACTTCCCAAAGACCTGCAACATCTGGAGTTGGATAAAGCCACAGCGAGGAGCCAGGCATCACAACTAGGACTTCCAGGCAGATGGCAGGAACCCAGGCACTTGGGTCATCACTTAGTAGGACATTGGATCATATTGGGGTCAGGGCATCAGCAGACACAGGACACAGGCATCCCAGGCTGTGGCATAAGCCACTGTACCACAACACGACTTCGGCCTCCTCTTTTCCTTAGTACCCCCTTCCCACCCGATGAAGCAAATGTTTATCTTCCTCAAGGAATAATAAGTAGAATCCTAACCTTTCCTACAATTCTGTCTTCTCATACAATTCAGCTTACTCAGCACCACACTAAGGAATTCCCCCATCTATTCAGAGAATGGGCTTTCCAGATGCTGTTAGAGGAGAGAGCTGCATTCTCTTGCAGTCTCCAGCATGAACTAATTTACTGCTCTGTACCCTAAGGACAGCCTCTGTCCGTACGACAGTGATACTGTTGGCTCAATCTGCACTCTTCATTTATTTGATGACTTACATTTCAGGGGGTCTTTTGTATTCTTTACTGCGTCTCCCCTAATGTTTCTGCCCACCATCCTTTTCCCCTGTGACTTCAATAACTATATGATGACCAGTTACTATATGCATGTCTTAAAATAATCATTACGAAAAACATTTTGGAGTCATTCAATATCAGACTATGTCAGACTATGACAATGTCAGACACTCACCAGCCACTTCTTGATGATGCAGAAAAACAATACTTCTAAGCTTTCCCGTAGTTACGTGTGGCTAGGTGACTGGGTATTAACCAACACTGAAGGAGCGGAAGTGATGCTTGCCACCTACAGACTTGGACCATGAAAACCTCCTGTGCCTCATTACTCATGCTTTTACTCATCCACCCATTTATTGATGATGAACAAATTAAAAATAGCAGTGAAGGGGGTGAGATACAGCCCAGAAAGTGCCTAATGAGAAGAGAGGCACCTGCTTATTAGGGATTTAAATCTCACATAAGTGAATAAAAGCTTGTATTCTTAAGCAAGAGTATGCTGCCATTGTTGATTATGGTAACTGGCATTATCTTAAGTAGCCTGTTTCCCAATTATTTACAAAAGGATAAGTGTTATTCGAAATTAGATAATAATTCACATCTATTTAAGACATATAATTGATTTTTGATTGATTGCTTCCTAGTTTATTAACCTTTGTAGTTTACTTTTGAGATGGCACAACTGGGGAAAATATTTTCTTTATGGAAGTCAAGAAAGAATGGAAGAGACTTAGCTGCTAGCTTTGAGGATAGAGGAGGGATTACGAACCTGGAGAAGAGATTTTAGGATAACTTCCCAAGGCACTGGTTTAGTGCAGTGAAGCCATTTTGAGATGTGACATCCAGAAACATAAGAAAAACAATCTGTTGTTTCAAGTCACAATGTTGTGGTGTTGTGTAAGATATCCACAGGGACTGCAACACCAACTGCACACGGGCTTTCTTGCCCAAAAAGCATGCTGAAGTCATTGCCTTTCCACATGGACTTCTGAATACTCTTTGTGCTTCTGAAGCAGAGAGGGCAACAAAAATACTTAACATCCAGCAATGCCATTGATGCAATTCTTTGAAAATTATTCTTCAATAATCAAGGGTGCATGTTTACATTTTTGTGGGTTTTTACAGTTTAATATAAATTTTGGTTTGTGATTGTAGCATGTCCTGCCCTTTCAAAAAGTGTGCTAGCTATGAACTCATTCATCATAGCTGTTGGAAATCCTGCAAGAACCTCTGCATTCTTCTAATAAATTCCCTCCTTCATTGAAACTAAAAAAAAAAGGGTGAGCAAGGCTGCCTTGTGCTTGAGTGTGTTGTCCAAGTCCGGCTCAGACCGGAACTGTCCAGGTGGCCTATAAACTTCTGACAGCCATTGGGTTTTGGGGGACAGTTTCTCACATGGCATGGTCCTGGCAAACAGCCAATGCAAGCCACATGATAGGCTAGAGGTAAACATTTATAATAGGGGAATAATAGACATTTTTAAATTTTAAAAAAAAGCTTATGGGGATTGTGTTTTGGCATTTGGCATAGCAGTTAGCATGCTGCTCGTGGGATGCCTGCGTTTGAGTCCTGGCTTCACTTTGAACCTCAGTTTTCTGCTAACGTGCACCCTGGGAAGCAGCCAGTGCTAAGCCGAGTCACTTCACACGTGGAATTCAGCTGCAGCCTGGCTGTACTCTAATGTTCACCCTAGGGGATAGCAGTGGATGGCTTAGATACTTGGGTCGCTGCCACCGATGTGCGAGAACAAGGTTGAGTTCCAGGCAGCTTTCTGTAGTATGTCCCTCATTCAACTATCACAGGTATGTGGGGAGTATACCAGCAGGTGGAATATTTTACTCTTTGTTTTGTTTTCTGCTTTTCAAATGAAATAAGAGTAAATAGTTATGTTTTTTTTAAATATTCACTTGTAATACTACTGTAATTACAAACATAAGGATCTTGGCTGAAACAAATGTACATAGAATATAAAGTGGTATGAGATCTACAACATCAAATAAAAATAATCTAAGGTGGAGATTTGGTGCAGCTGTTAGGATGCTGCTTGGGAAATCCACATCCTCTAGTTGAAGGTCTGGTGTTGAGGCCCAGAGCTGCCTCCAATCCAACTTCATGCTGATGCAAAGCAATATAAGAAAGATGTCTATTAAAAATTAATTAGCTGACCTGAGAAAAAGAAAACTCGAGGAAACCCAAATTGATATGTCAAAAGGACTGAAATGAGAAGCAGTAGAAAGAGTATCCTACATTAGATATAACGGAGTAAACCATTAGGGAGCTGAAATTGGACAAAATTATGTAGAAATACCACAGGGAGATAAATAAGGCAGGAAATACAAAAAAAGATATTAAGCGACACAGAGGACTAACTGAAATTTACATACTTAATTGTGTCCTGGACAAAGACAGTGGGAAAGAGAAAGGCAGAATTTGACAAAATAATTACAGAAATTGTCTAGACTTTGTGAAAGATAAAAGACCTTCAATTTAGAAAGTTTGATTCACCTCATAAACATACAATTTTGTGAAAGTTAAATCAGGGAAATACCAATCAAGAATTAGGTGAGATACGGTTATATTCAATATACGTTCTTAAAAATTTGAGAGTTACCTTACAGTGCTAATGGGTTGATTGACCAGTCTGAAGCAACTGAATAGTACCAATAGAAATTAAAACTGTATAGACTGTTGAACTATCAGGATCACTTGAGCAAGACCCTCGGAGCATGCTCCATGTCAGGGACCTGAGGCAGGTGGGAGACTGGGTGGGGCTTCCCCTTAAAATCTCCCTTTACCTCAGATATATGAAGGAAACAATGTGGAAATAACAGTCTTACCCATTTTCCTGTAGCCTTTGAACCTTTTTACCCTAATTTACTATGTAAAGATTGTCAAAAATATAATAAAAAATGGAAAAAAAGTAAAAAATACTCTATAAGGGATCTTCAAATGTTTCTGAGAAATGTACATATTACAAAAATGTGCATTGGTTTAAAAGTTTGCGCCAAAATACACATCTTTCAATTTTATTTTCCCACACGTTTTTGGAATTTCTTTGTATGTTTAGATATTTGTTTTAACGTTGCTTAAAGTGGCAAAAAATAGAAGAGAAAAAAAGAAGGAAAGAAGGAAGGAAAGATATTCATGGCTAAAACTTCTTATACAGTATTGTTTGATTTACATAATATTACATATGCATGAATGTATAGAGATTCATGAAAAGACATCACAAAATATTAGTAGTAATATCTCAGGGGACTGATCCATTAATATCTTATTTTGTTCTTTGCTATATTTTCAAACTTTTTCAATGAATATGTTCCATTTAACGCATATAGTAAAAAGCCTGGCATGATGGCCTACTGGCTGAAGTCCTTGTCTTGCTTGTGCTGGGATCCCATATGGGTGCCGGTTCTAATCCCAGCTGCTCTGCTTCCCATTCAGCTTCCTGCTTGTGGCCTGGGAAAGCATTGGAAGAAGGCCCAAAGCCTTGAGACCCAGCACCCACATGGGAGAACCAAAACAAGCTCCTGGCTCCTGGCTTTGGATGGGCTCAGCTCCAGCCGTTGTGACCACTTACGGAGTGAATCAGCAGATGGAAGATATTCCTCTCTGTCTCTCCTCTCTATATATCTGACTTTCCAATAAAAATAAATAAATCTTAAAAACAAAAATGCATAGTAAAGCAAAGTTTTTTCTTGTGGAAATTTGAAGTAAAAACCAAAAAGCTCAATACATGACAAGGGCTAGCATTTTGTTTGTTATGTGATATCTTTCAAAGGGTTTTAATAAACTCCTTTATGTTATTAAAATTAGATTTCATAAAATGAGGGTGTGACCTTTAACATGATTAATAAATAGAAAGTCATAAATCACCTTCCAAGGTCACAAAAGAACAGCGATACAGTTTCTAAACTAATTGAACACATCCAGAGGAGAGGTGGATTGAGTTCTCTGGCAAAAAGAGCCCCACTTCAGAATAAAGGTGATGACCACATTCCTTGGCGTTCCCAAAGCCACCGATGCAGTCATTCATCAACTCGAATTTAAACTCCAGTGAAACATGAGTGTCACAAGGGCAGGGCCTTCATTTGTTTTGTTCTCGATCAACTGCCCAATATGTAGCACAGTAACCGTCTCTTCGCAGAAACTCAATAAATATTTATTACGGGAGTAATTGAATTCACATATCGCTTCAAGACATGTTTTCCTGCATTTTGCTGTTCTTTCATATGCATTCTGAATTTTCCTCACAAATCATTTGTTCACTAATGACTGTGGTGAAAACAGCTAAGGATGCTAAGGATGAACATTAGCTACTAAAGATGAATAACAACTACTTAATGTTTCTGCGTGAGAAGCATTGCTCCAAGGACTGTGTGTTAGCTCATCGGTTCCTCACACTGAATATTGTTCCCACTTTACATCCAGCGGAACTGAGGCACCTTATTTATTTAAAATCCCATAGTTCCTCAGTTGCTGAACCAGGATCTGGGCCCAGGCAGACACACTTCAGAGTCAAACAGTTATTCAGTCATTTACTGCATCTCTGAGAATGTTGAGTTGTCAAAACATCCCAAATCAGTCGTTCAGAACTGGCACACGCTTTTTAAAAAAAATTAATTAATTTTATGATACAGTTCCAAATATTCTGGGATTTCTTCTCCTCCCTACTGTCTATTATAATAATATAGCCCTTCAGAAAACAGTCTCCAGCTTGCTAATAATGGCCTTATTGGTGGTTTTGACAAAGCACAAAATCAGTACAAGTCCACAGAGAGAGTTGGTTTAGGTAGCAGGTGGAGATATACAACAACAGAAAAATAAATGTCAGGAATCCTAGGAAACTGGAACAAAAGACCCAAGCAGAGGAAGGCCAGAGACAAGAGTGAAGCTACCCCAGAGAATGGGTTGGTGAGGGTGGGGAGAAGCAGGCAGTTGTGTTGGTCCCTAGGCATAGAAACACAAACCAGAAAACTGATGCTCAGACAAGAGAGAGAAGAAAATTAGCCCAGGACAAGTGCTGATACTTAAGTGTTAGTTCTACATGATAGAAGCATTGGAAGAACTATACTAACGACAGATGTCAAGATTCAGCAACAAAGAGGCTGAGGCTGAACAAGAGGTTTGATGAAGCAGGATTAAATGTAGCCATTTAGCCCTGGAAAAGAACTGGCTTGGGAGGGCCACACTGACCATAGCACTGAGAATATCTACAGTACTGAGATGAAGACTAGATGTAGGTAAATGACAAGTTAACTGATTCTCATGTTTGTTAAGTTTTGCGCTTAAAAAAAAAAAAGTAGGTCTACCCGAGTCTGGCGCTCTGATATGGTGGGTCAAGCCAGCACTGCTTGTGCTCCTCTGCTTTCCGTATTGGAGACTTCATCCTTGGCTGTTTCACTTTTAAACCGAATCCTCGAAGCAGATTACGTTCCTAGTACTCCACTGCCATCTAGGTACCCACATGGAAGACTCAGATGGAGTTGCTGGCTCCTGGCTTTGGTTAGGTCCAGACGAGCCGTTGCGGTCATTTGGGGAGTAAACCAGCCGACAATCTCTTGCTTTCTCTTTCTCCACAACACTCTGCTTCTCAAATTAAATCAATCTTCAAGGAAAAAAATGACTGCTAGCAATATGTGTTCAAAACTAAGCAAAAACAGGGGAAACGAGTCACAATCCTTCCACCCGAAAGGAGAGTATAGTCTCACAAGAGTTATTATGAAACTTCAAACATGAGCAAATAGAGAGCTTGCTGAGAGAAGTTTCCATGCACTCGTATTTCAGCTCTCATAATCTGTGGTTCTTGCTTATTCTGGTCCCCTCCCCCATTTTTTACACACAATAATTCAACTACAGAGAAGACACTTATAATGCCCAGAAATTCTGGGAATACCCCTTCTTACTACTGTAAACCTCCATAAATTGGAAATCAATGCAATAAATTTAAATCACAAGTGTTCTTCACTTCGTACCATTATATTCTTTGAATATACTATGCATTGTTTGTCATACTTTATTTATGCTTATCTTGTTTCTGGTTTTCCAAAATAGCATTGCTATGATACAGGTGTGTGAACACATACATGATTCATAAAAGTTACTTTTATCTTACATGTACATGTGCAACAGGTATGGAGATAGACACACGAGTGTGCTCATTCTTCCAATTATTGTATTAGAATAAACTGTAAGACATGGGATAGCAGGATGAAAGAGTAAACACATTTTTTATGAGGTTTAATTTCCATTAGAAAGGCAGATTTACAGAGGGGAGAGAGAAAACGATCATTCATTCACTGGTTTGTTCCCCCATGACTTCAACAGCCAGAGCTGATCCAATTGGAAGCCAGCGGCCAAGTGCTTCTTTTGGGTCTCCTTCATGGATGCAGGGTCCCAAGGGTTTGGGCCATCCTCAATTGCTTTCCCAGGCCACAAGCAGGGAGCTGGATGGGAAGCGGAGCAGCCAGGACATGAACCAGTGCCCATTTGAAGGCAATTGAAGGTGAAGGATTAGCCTATTGAGCCAGGGAACACCACCACTCCCCCCCAAAGGGTAAATATATTTTGAAATATTTTTATATTTTGTGTCAAATAACATTCTGGAAAGTTCTTACTATTTGCTATCTTACACTATTAGCACAAGTGAATAGGTGTGTGTTGGGGGGGTGTATCTTCATTATTATGTCAGTAGTACTAACAAACATATTTAAAATTGTTTTTCAAGCTGATTAAGTTAAATGATCTTTTATTGTTTAAATGTGCAATTGGTTGAATATGGTTGGTGTCAGATATGTTTAAGAGCCAAGAAACAGTTGTCAGGGGAAATGAGAAATGTGTTTGAAATCAAAAGGAATAATTCTTTAAACTGCACATTCTATTTGGCTTCATTAAACTGTTAATCCTTACTCGTGTGTTTTTTGAGACATATTTAACTGAGGAAAATCATGCATTCCAAAATGCATATGTAATACTTACTTAATTCACTGAGAAAAGGAAGCATTGCTTTAAAGGATAAGATTAGCTAGTAAATTAGATTAACCATATTTAGCATTGAATTCCAGGGCCCTTGAGGTTTATCTGCATTAAATATGAATGCCACCTGAACTCATTTTCTTTCCCTCTATTTCTATCGCTTTACAATGGGATGAGCTGTTTTCCATTTTAAAAGATTTGTTATTTGAGTAGGTTACATAATGATCTGCCAGCCTATAAAATCCAGCCACTGGAGTACCAAGTAAGCTGTGTCCATATATAGTTTCATCTCAAAAATAGCACTGCCATAGGAAATAGGAAAATATTTAGCCCAACCTCTGTGTGCATCTGTAATTTATCTGTGGCTTCCCTGCAAAGCTTTGCTACCCATGTCTGTTCAGAAAGGAGGATTCGGCACGCTCAGCTCCTCCCCCCACTGTCTCGATATGATTGCTAAAAATAGAATCTAGCAATGAAAGTCTTCAGAGAGGGAATGATGGAAAGAGGAAGCCAGGCAAATTATGTTGTATTTTGCATAGCTAAAAGGCCAGGTGGTGTAACTGGATTTTTATTTTCAGAACCACCAACTGCAGGGTTTTTAACTAAGTCCCAAGTCAAATACAGTACTGCCAGATTGGGTTTTATAGTGTCTAGACCATCGTCCATGCCCAAGTTCCTAAACTTGCCGGACTGCCAAAACTGTCTGCCATCCGGAGTTTTGCTGGAAATCTGCCCTTTTTGTACCTTCAGAGGCCTTTTGCTCATAATTCTCTCCCTCTTCCAGGTAGAAATGAAACAAACATTTAGGTAATGTTCAAGATTCTGCTTTTTATGTGTGATTAAGACCAATAATAGCTCATGCCTTCTCCAAATAGCACTTCCATATTATGTTGAAATACACCATTATTGCCATCTTTCTTGTCAAAGAGAATCAAGATAACTGATCCAACATATCAAAGCTACGTTTGTAAAACATTCCCTTGTTTGAATTTGACGTGCTTGTTCTCTTATTTTATCCAACGGTGTTCTAGAATGGCAACCTAGACTAAGCCAGATTATATGAGGTTGCTCATTTACCCTCTTCCTAATTCCTTTGTGAATTTGGTTTTTTTTTTTTTTTTTGACAAATTCTCCAAACAATCCCACTGCCCCTGTTTTCATTTTGAAACTTTTTGGCATCTATTTTTTTCATTTTTTGTATCTCTCTCAACCCTATCTTTGGCATGTTTAAATTCTGGCAAAGAATAGGAAGCAAAATGGCCAAATAACTCAGGAAATGCTGGAATTTTGGTATTTCCTAACAGGAAACATGTTGGACCACAGTTCTGATGATAAAATACAAATGATTGTTTAAAATGTTTCATTCCTTTTAGTAGGTCCAAAGTCTGGAGGGGATCTGAGCCTCCAGCCAGCACCCCAAGCTCTAGAGTGTCCAGATGGAAGGAAATGTACTAGGCCTTGATGATCATCAGATAATCCAGTGAGATGCATGATAAAATATAAACATGGCTTCATTCCAGTTGGCCAAAGTTGAATATTTGGCTGAGATGAAGTCACTTTTCTAGAGAATTTTGTAAGAAACCAGTTTGACATTGAAAAATCAGGAAGGAATTAAGTCTGGTTTCTGCAATCTTCTGGTCATTTCTGTCTTTTCATACCTGCTTCAAGGACTTTAACTGTAATTTTTCCAGCTAATTTTCTCTGTTTTTTTTTTCCTACTTGCAGTACACCCCTGGATACTTGGTTCCTGACCTCACACGTCAAACTACACTGCCCCACTTGTCCTCCCAATTTGGGCATCTTCTACTGTAGGCATATTTGCCCTTGGATTAATGCACTTGGATAAATTTTTCCAGCATATGTGAATTACCAAAACATTATACTTAAGAGAGAACAATGAGTAAATAGGGACTTAGATTAACCTTATTGCATCATTTTTCATAGAGGAAGCAGAACCACTTAGGCCTCAGAAACTTGTACATTTAAACAGTATAAGAATCTGTGTTTTGCTTTTGGATATAAGCTCTGGAAATTTATTTCATGATCTCTTCTGTTCAAATATTTTGAAAGTGACAAAGAAAAAGGGATACAATGAGAGAAACAGTAAATTTTCCATCTGCTGATTTACCCCATAAATGGCTGTAACCGTTAAATCTGGTTTAAGTCAAAGCCAAGAACTAGGAACTACATCAGATCTCCTACAGGGGCCCAAGTACTTTGGGACATCATTTGTTGCCTTTGCAGATGTATTACCAGGAAGCTGGATCAGAAGGGAGGCAGCAGGGACTGGAGTCAGCGCTGTGATATGGGATGCTGGGCCTTGTATTCAGTGGTTTAACTTGCTGTGGTACAAGGCCAGCCCTTTTCGTGGTGTCGTTCAGAGAAAGGAAAGTGGGGCATGTGCTTCTTCAGTAGGACGTTAAAATATTCTTAGGTATACAATCGGGAAAAAAGCATATCCTGATTTTGTGTTTAGCTATACCCAATTTTAAGGAGAATGATTGTGAAATACCAAGTAGAGTCAGCTGGGTTCAAAGTTATGATAAAGAAACTACCATCCAAGTTTATATGCCATCCTCACTACTCACAATCAGAGTAACTTGAGAAAATGACTGTCACAGTTAATTTCAATTCATCTATTCACAGATATGTAGCATTCGTATTTAACTGTTCTGTCAAAGAAGACAAAACACACAAAAATTCAAGGGCATGGCACTCTATGCAGTCAGGACTATGTGAGTAAGGGGTCTCTGGAGTTTTGTAAAGACCTACGGTTGAGGGTATTGGAATGAATCACAATTACCTTAACTTGCCCCATCACCTTGGTTCCCAAATCCTTCTCCTGACTTGTCATACACTTGTCAAAAGTGTATTGTGAACTTTAGTTTTTTTTTTTTTTTTGGTAAACCTCTTGTGTTGGATCTTTGTTCCATTCTGGTGGGAAAATATTAAAACTTCCTTCCTTGGGTTCTCTCTTATTTTGGATTTTTTCAGTACTGATTAGCAGTCTTTCCATTTCACATAAACTTACTGGTTTCCTTCTCTCTCGCCTTTGCTTGTCATCGTTCTCCATTTATTCTTTTGATAAAAGCTGAAATTCTTTTCCTTTTACTCAGAATCAGGTAACTTTTGTGTTCATTTGCATTTGCAAAAGCTAGCCAAAGTTCTTGTTTTCAAGTTAAGAAAGAGAGCGCCCTGCACAAAAACCAAGGGAAGGGATGCATGCCAACCAGATACTAGGGAGCGTTATGGAAATCATCAGTTGTGAATGCATCAAGAAGAAGGATGAAGAGCCAGCATGGATGCATTTAGAGCAAGTCATGACAGAGAGAAATAATTTCCTTACTTGTTAGGGTTGTTGAACAGATGGTCAGGCAAATGCATGAAGCAGACATAGTTGCCTTTCAGCAACAATTTAACAACATGTCTCATGATAATCTTAAGGTCAAGAGAGAGGGAATATGACCAGCTGCAACAGCAGTTAGGTAGAAAAACTACATTTAGATGACTCTTCCCAAAACGGAGCCAATTAACTTCAGCCTGCCTGAGGTTGTAAAGGGCAGAACACTCTGGTCAGTGATTGAGACAGTTTATATATATATAAAAAAAAACCTCAAAACCTCTACTTACTAAATTTAAAGGCAACAATAAACTCAAGATTGTTTGTTGTGTTAGGTGACAGAATCATGATCCTGAAAGTCCACGGCAGAAGGAATATTTAACTGAATTTGATTAGATAACACAAGGTAGAAATACACACTAGGATGTATACTTGTATGCAGAAAACTGTGTTAAGTACAAGAAGGGACATGTGGCATATGAATCCTGACTCTTATTGCCATCAAGTTCATTTGCATAAGTGTAAAGCGGTTATCCATTGTCATCAAAAAAGAATCCCACCCAAATGTGACAGCACTAATGGAAACAGATTAACAGATTATTAGCACATAAAAGGGATTCTCTCCTGTGTTGGCCACAACTGCAGTTGGAATTTTATTAGTTTTGCTATTATTAATATCAGAAAAATAAAAGGGAGAGTGATTTTTTAATAGTCAATGGTCTGTGCAAGGATATACTCAGGTTGCCTTGGACAGTATCAGTCTGTATAAGAACAAGGCAATTCAATTTAGATAAATAGTTAAATAGGGTTGTCTCTTTACCTTCTTTAAGTAACACTTGTGAGGCATATATATAGTTAGTGCTGACTAAAAGCATAAAATATCACAACTTGAGAGAGAGGTAAGTTTGTGATAGAAAAATGACAAAAAGCAGCTTACAGTGCCAGCATTTTGGCACAGTGGGTTAAGCTACCGCTGGCAAGGTTGGCCTCATATATTAGTACTGCAGTTCAAATTTCAGTTGCTCTGCTTCGAATCCAGGTCCCTGTTGATGCGCCTGGGAAGCACTGACATAGCCCATGTACTTGGGCCCCTGCACCCTCATGGGAGACCTGGATGAAGTTTTTGGCTTGTAGTTTTGACCTGGCTTGCCTCCAGCTGTTGCAAGAACTGAAGGAGTGAACTAGTGGATGGAAGATTTTTCTTTCTCTGTCTTTCCCTTCTTTCTGTTGATCTGCCTTTCAAATAAACAAATCTTTAAAATTTCTAGTGGTCTATATCTTTATTTTCTCTTTTAGCTGTTCATTTTATTTATTATATGAAAGCTAACCCTTAATGAATATCACCTTTAACTCAGTATTTTTTTGAGAGAATGGACTATAATATGTTACACATTTTCTTATTGTCTCCTAACCCTTTGCTTATTCCCAGTTTATATAGATTCCACTAACAGATTTTTTAGTTGTGGAAGACTTTCTTCTTTCTGGATCAGGAACAGCTGTTCTAGTATGGCCTCTATGTGATGTTACAAACTGCTCTAAGAATCAATCAGCCATGAAGTTGGGTAGCTAAGTTCTAAAGAGTGACAAACTCTAATGCAAAGATATAACACTTACATGATCATTGAAATAGCATGACAATGGCATATGTATGAAAATAATCAATGGGTGATTATTATATAATATAAAGAAAAATATCTTAAAATGGGAGTTACAAAAGAGAGAATATATAGAATACACAAAGAATATGCACAAACCAATAACCAAGACGCAGATATTCCAGTTAAAATGGATGAAAGAGTTGATATTCCTCCAGAGAATGTACACAGGTGGTCAATAATACATGAAATGATGTAAAAGATTAGTAATCATCAAGAGAATGTATCCCCAAATCACAAATAAATACAAGTTCAAGCTCATTAGGATAACCACCATAGCAAAATAAATGAACAAGAAAAATTAAGAAAAATCACAGGTATAAATGAGAGTTTGGAGAAATCGGAATCTTGGGGGCACTGTTAGCATGAAGCAAAACTTATTCAATATCTAGTCAAAACATCGTCATGATTATTCAAAAACTGAAAGCAAAATTAGCTCTTTTGAGTATTTTAGTTATTCTGAATAGTCGAAAGTAGAAACAGCCTGTGTCCATAAGCATATAAATAGATAAATCAAGTGTGTTATATACATAAGATTAAATGTTATTTTACCTTAAGCAGGAAGTAAACCCTGACTTACAGTATGATCTGGATGGATATAGGGGAAACTATACTAGGTGAAGTAAGCTGGTTGCAAAACAGGCAAATGTTAATTAAATCCATGCCAATAGAAAGTAGGATGGGGATGGAGGCAGGTTTGATGAGTTATTGTGGAAGGAATGTAAGAGAAATGATCACATGGAAGTCTAGTGGGAAAGCCGTGGAGAAGAATGCTGTGCAAAACAAGAACCAAAGGGAACAGAACAGATAGCCCTTGAATGTCCCTCTTTCTGCAACAGGTCATTAGGACACTGCTCTTGTCAGAATATTTTTTAACAATCATTCAATTTTACTTTTTATCATATTTACATAATTGAGAGGGATGCATACTCATGTGGACCACGGATCAGGATGGGGAGCGTCGAGGAATGGGGCAAAGTTGATGAGACAACTGGCTCCTATTTCCTTTTTTCTTCCTGTATCTGGGGATAAAGGGGGGAGAAGGGGATGTAAAACAGAGCTGGAGATATGTGGGAGTGAGGACTGCTGAGGGCAAATACGGTAAGTGAGGAGTGACTTCTGGGGGACTTGCACCTACCAGGCTATTGCACTTACTGGTAAAGGAGGCGGTTGAGACCAGAAGGTGCTTTATTCAGGAGAACCATAGCAGGATGACTTCCAAAACAAAAAGCTAAATGACAGATTATTATTTTTTTGCAGCATAAGGGAAGGATGTTTTGGGGGGGATTAGCGGAGATTGCTTAGTGATCAGCTCTGGGTCTCCTCTGGGCTCCACGATTGTTAACCTGTTGAGTCTCTTTTTGCCTCTGCTCCATTTTCTGTCATATTACAGCCACTATGTAACTGCTTGGGTGCTGTTCAATCCATATCATTTTGACATTGGTGTTAGATGAAAGTTGATGTCTCTGACAAACTTGCTGATAGTGTAGGTCTCCTTGCCTGAATCTATCACTATTTATTTTCAGTTAAACTTAAAGTTGTCTTCCAATCCTATGATTATACAGAATTCTCTCAGAATATTTGGATTTCATATCCAAGATAAATATTTTTTGAGACAAACTGTATTCTCATTTGTTCTCAGCTTGGATGTCATAGACTTTTATAAATGATAGGAGAGGACTGTTCAACTTTATCTTTTGCAGTAGAAAACTTACAAGAAAGGCATTATTTATTCTCCCCTATAAATGAGTCCATAAATATGAACTGTCATTCAAATTAACCATAACTGACAGGAACCACTTTTCCCTTACGGGAAGTCTTGCAAAACTCTAGGATTAAGAATATGAAAGTCTTTGTGCAGTCTCTGTTTCCCTGCTTAAAATCAAGGGAATGGAATTATGAAATTACGAAATGAAAAAATGAAATGAAATTATCTTTCTCAGGCTTCTTTATCCACATGCTAACACACACACACACACACACACACACACACACGCACACACACGTCTCTTCTGAATTTTCTTGAAGAAATGACTCACACTGTTTTAAGAAAATAGCGAATCAATGCTAATGTGAGAAACCTTTTCTCACTTACTTAGCATATGCCTAGAGATCATATTAATTTTCATTGTAAATATCAAATGCCATTAGTGATGCTAATGACTCTAATCATGTAACTACAAAGACAACCACCCAAAGAAGAATAAATACTTGAGACAAGTAATATCATCTCAGTATATTAAAATGCATACAAGATACCCGAAAAGGTGTTAAAATAAATGAAGCATCTATTCCAATACAAGTCCTTTCATTCAAGGTCTGCAACTCCCAGCTAGAAAAAAGGTTGTTTCTGTCCTTGGAAGTTGGTGAAAATCATTTTGGGAAAAAACAAAGTGAACAACAAAAACAACCTTTTGCAGACCAGACTGCTCTTTTTAGATCTTCCGTGCTGTGATTTTGTTTGTGTCCTCACGGGGAGCTTGCCTCTAACCAGATTTGGTAACGGTCTGAGTTTTCTTCAGTGTGGTTGACCTTACGCCATTCTGCTCTCTTGCTTAGAAAGGAAAGAGTATTCAAATACAAAAGGAAAGAGGCAAGCATAGGGTTTTTTCTCCTCTCTCTCCTCTTGTTTACATCTTGGTTTTAGATTACCTCACACACATAGGACTGTGCTAAGTATTTCCATTTTATTATTTCCTAAGTTTGAGGCCATTTTTTGAAGATATTTACCAAATGTTTTTATCTACAGTCTTGAAAAAATGTGCCCACTAAATTTCAAGTGTTCAATAATCATTTGGGGATCTTAGTGGAATTCAGGGTTTCATTAAATAGTGAACAGATGAAAAATTAAAATTCGGCAATACAGTTAAAACTAGTACTGCTGGTCCCTGGATAGCATGTTCTGTCAAAAGGGGCTCAGTATATTCTAGATACTTAATAATTCCATTTTCTTTCTTCAGAATAATTTCTCTGCCTATCCTCTGGTTAATGATATTCCTGCTCTCAAATACAGCTATTGTATTCACAAAGTCTTCCTTTAGTTCCTTAAGCTTATGCTCCCTAATATTCCAATAAAATTTCAGGCACAAAGATGCATTTTTAGAATCTTCTCTGTATAGATGGAATGATGGATGAATGACTGGATGAACTGGTCAACAATCTAGTTGTAGATCTATTTCGGTAGTCTCAATGTGATTTCAGAATTCTGGCGGTGGACCCTGGGAAGATGTCAAACTGCACAGAAGTTTTTGGCAGGAAAGAGAGCACGTAGTGGGAATTCAGACCAGTGGAACACACTGTTGGACAGGCAGTATCTCCAAGGTTAATAGCCGAAGGAAGCCATCGGTCATTAACCTGGCCTTGGAGCAAGATGCTCATTTTCTAGGAAGAAGATCATGGACAGTGATACAGAAGACCATTGGGGATGTCAAGATAAGGGGCTGAAGCACAAGATACACAAAAGTCATTGATTGTCATATTGGAGATAAAACTGACTTCATCTGGGAAGAAGGTAAAACCAGAGATAAAATTAGAGCCAGGCAGCAAAATTGGCTTGAGTATGGACTCGTATTCTTCACATCTCTATGTCCTGGGGTCAAGACAGACACTGAGCTTAAGGCGGCTGCACTGAGCAATCATGTGGACTGAAACTGCAGGGGAGATCAAAACTGAGCAATAGGAAACTGAAGAATTTCAACTCTATAGTTTGAAACAAGTAAGTATATCCTTAGGATGTGTTTACAATTTTTAGCAACACTCTTCCCACATAGAACACACTAATTATAGAAGAGTGTGAAGCAAGAAAAAGCATCCTTTATAAGGTACATTCCTTTTTGGCTCTCTCCAACTTATCTTCTGTGATTTTATTTATTTTTATAGAAATGAAACTGATAATGACGCTGTGCATTTAAATTTTGATGAGGAGCAACTTTGAGATGTCATAGTAACTTTAACATTTGAATGAGCTTTCTCTTTAACGATCAGTTAACATCTTCTATAATCACCTACAAGTTAGTACATTGATAATTTAATGCAGAAAAAGAAACAGTTGAGTAGACAGAAAACAACTGTGTTGATATCTAAATTTTAGATTTTAGATTTAGTAATTGGGCTAAAAATATTGCACCTTTATTCATCAAAAATTTTACATTTACTGCATGGAATTGCTATTAGTCTCTTGTGGAACTAAGGCAAGGGAATGATAAAAATAAATTGAAATTCTGAGATGATTATATGATCACAATGAAGAAGAGTGAAAGGAGGTCCCAGTTCTGTGATATATTGCATATTGCACTTAAGTTCTCTTGTTCAGCAAAAAATATTGTTTTTTGCAGTATCTAAATGATTTTTTTCTCCTGCTTATACGTTTATTCAGCTGTGTTTTCTTTCCCATATGTTTTATGGGTCCTCCAGACAGTCATTTCTCACATCTCATTATGTCTTCTGTTTTTGCGTTTGCATTTCTTAAAGTCAGATTTACTGAAAAGGATTAAATACGTTTATATTGTATAAAGAGATATGTTAATATATGTATACATTGTGAAATATGGATCACAGTCAAGCTAAATAATACTTATTATTTCACATTGTTACATGTTTTGTATCTGACAACATTTAGAATCTATTTTATCAAATTTCAAATATATGATACAATATTATTAACTATAGTTAGTAATTTTTTCAAAAGAGATTTATTTGAAAGGCAGAGTAAAAGAGAGAAAAGAGACAGAGAAGGAGATCTTCATCCGCTGGATCAATTTCCAAATGACAGTATGGCTGGGGTTGGGTCAGGCCTAGAGCGAGAGCCAGGAACTCCATCCAGGTCTCCACGTAGATGTCAGAGGCCCAAGCAATTGCGCCATCTTCTGCTGCTTCCCAAGCACATTAGCAGAGAGCTGGATTATAAGCAGAGCATCTGGGACTGGGAGTGGTATGAGATGCTGGCGTTGTTTGCAGTAGCCCAAGTCATGAGCCACGATGCTGGCCCTATGCTGTACTTGTGAGATATCATTCGTCTTGTGTAATGGAAGCTTGGTAGCCTTTGATCCATGTGATCCTCTCTGCCAGTCTCTGGCTCCTGGCAACCAGGCTTTTACTCTCTGCCTTCTGTGAACTCAAATTTTAGCTTCCACTTATAAGTAACAGATGCAGTATTTGACTCTCTATGCATGACTTATTTTTGCTTAATGTAATTTCCATTGGATTTATCCACGTGGCCTTTAATCACAGGATTACTTTTTTGCATGTCATCCTTGCGCAGGGGCCATGCTAATCTTCTCTGTATCGTTCCAATTTTAGTACATGTGCCGCCGAAGCGAGCACAGGATTGCTTTCTTATAGGCTGGATAGCACATCATCACATGTATGCAATGGAACTTTTCTCTTACTATATTTTTTAATAGATTCAACCATTAGTCGACACAGTTTGATTCAATGTCTTGGCTAATGAATAGTGTCACAGTGAACAGGGGACTGAGAGCAATATATACAATTTCTCTGTCTATATTTTCGATATATTGTATATATTCTTTTTTGGTCCGTTTTTATAAGTCATTCTAACAGCTGTGAGATGGTATCTCATTGCCATCTTAATTTATGTACCTCTGATGGCTAGTGGTATTGAGCATTTTTCACGTACTTAATGACCATTTATATTTTTTCTTTGCACAAATATTCATTTAGTTTTGTTGTTGTTTGTGTGGTTGCTCAGCTTCTATTTGTGTGTTTGTGCAGTTGTTGCTGGTCAAACTTCCCTTTGTAATTTGTGTATTAACCCCTTCTCAGAGAGATGATTTGCAACTATTTTCTTCAGTTCTGCTCTTTCTCCCTTCTCTCAGGTAAGTGTTTCTTTTGATGTACAGAAGAACTTTAGTCTCAGAAAGTTCCATGCATTTATTTTTGTTTTTCTTGCCTGTGCTTTTGATGTCAGAGTCAAAAAAGCCATAGCCTGGAATCAGTGTCGAGAAGACCTCTGTTTATTCTGCTCATTTTCCAGGTTCAGATCTTATACCCAGAGCCTAGCACAGTAGCCTAGTGGTTAAAGTCCTTGCCTTGCATCTGCTGGGATCCCATATGAATGCTAATTCATGTCCCAGCTGTTCCACTTCCCATCCATCTCTCTGAGGATGGCCTAGGAAAGCAGTCCAGGATAGCCCAAAGCTTTGGGACCCTGCACTAGTGTGGGAGATCTGGAAGAAGCTCCTGGTTCCTGGCTTCAGATTGGCTCAGCTCCAGTCAATGGTGGCCCCTTGGGGAGTTCATCAGCAAATAAAAGATCTTTCTCTTTGTTTCTCCTTCTCTTTGTAAATCTGCCTTTTCCCATAAAAATAAAATGCATCATAAAAAAAAAAAAAGAAAAGGAACAGATCTTACACCTAAATTTTGAAAGCGTAATGTGATCACTGACGTTGGAATGAGAGAAAGGTGGAGTTTCCTTAAAAACATTTGAAAAGATGCTTGCCTCTGCTCAGGAACCTTGAACAAGACAGAACACCAACTCCACTCCTGAGTGTCCGGTGTGATAACGAGAATGGCAGTGGCAAAAAAAAAAAAAGAGGAAGGAAAGGTAAAATTACTCTGATGCAGATGATATGATCTAATCTAGAAAAAACCCTGAGGGCGCCACCAAAGCTGTTAGAAACAGTTGCTAGTAGAATTACAGGATATAAAATCAACAAGAGGATTGTACTTCTACTTTTTTTAAAAAAGATTTATTTAATTTTTCACAGAGTCAGATATAAAGAGAGGAAGATCTTCTGTCCAATGACTGACTCCCCAAGTGACCGCAATGGCCGGTGCTGCGCCCATCCGAAGCCAGGGGTCAGGAACCTCCTCTTGGTCTCCCATGCGGGTGCAGGGTCCCAAGGCTTTGGGCCGTCCTCGACTGCCTTCCCAAGACACAAGCAGGGAGCTGGATGGGAAGTGGGGCTGCCTGGATTAGAACTGGTGCCCATATGGGATCCAGGGCGTTCAAAGAGAGGACTTTAGCCACTAGGCCATGCCACCGGGCCCTGTACCTCTAAATATTATCAGCAAGTTATTTGAAAAAGAAACTGCAAAAGCAATGCTATTTTATATTGCCCCAAAGACAATAAACTAGATAGAAATAAACAATAAGAAAGTAAAAATTTGATATTTTAAGATATACAAAGTGCTGATGAAAGTAAGTCACCAAGAAATAAATGCAAAGACAATTCATATTTGTGGGTTAGAAAGTTTAGTTTTGTTAACATGTCCATATCACAGGAAAGAAATCTTAATCAAGTTCCAATGACACTATTTTTTGTAGATATAGAAACAATTCTCAAATTCACATTCAACCACAAGTAACATAAATAGTAAATCAATTTTAACAAAGAGAAATTTATCCCTTTTTAGTTTTGATTTTAAAATATATTATAAGGTTTAAGTAATATAGACCAATGGGACAGAATGGAAAGCCCAGCCATCAACTCAGGCATTTACAGCTAATTATTTTTCCACAAAGCTATTAAAAATTTACATAAAAGAAAGAAACATTTCATTAAACACTAGCATTGAGAAAACTAGAATTCCTGTGTGACATACTAACACTGAACCCTTACATGGTACCAACACAAAAATAAAGTTAAAATGAATGAAAGATTTAACTGTAATATCCCCGACTAAAATTCACAGCATAAGTAAGGGAAAATCTTACTGATATTAGCCTTGGCAGTGAATTCATAAATGTGACACGAACAGCACTGTTCATGATGGCAAAAACAGATAAGTAAGATTACATGGAACTAACAAGCTTTACAACAACAAAGCAAGCAATTGCAACACTGGTGTGAAGTGGTGTGTTGACGGTCCTGTGTAGGTAGCAGCACTATACGTAGCCGCGTCCTCTACATTGAGTGAGGTGTTATGAAACTAACTTTGTAGTAGTTACAAAACAGCACTGAATGATAAATTTTATGAAACAAAATTTGTTTATAAGTGTATGTAAAGTATAATATCATGTTTAGTAAAGACAAGTACGTCTGAATGTGTCTGTCTTGACTAAATGTGAATGCTGTAAAAAAACCTATCAAAAGTGATCAGTAAAGGACACTAAGTAGGGGGTCAATATTTGGCTTACTGGTTAGGAAGCCAACAGGGACATTGAAATCCCATTGAACAGTGTTTGGGTTTGGACCCCAGTCCCACTCCTGGTTGGAAGTAGCATAAAGGGAAGCAGCGGGTGGAGGCTCAAGTCTTTGGATCCCTGCCACATAGGCAAGAATCCAGACTGAGTTCTGCAATCCTAGTTCCAGCCTCATTCAGTATTGGTTGTTAAAGACATTTGGGGAATGAACCAGTGAATGCCAATCTGCTTTTATTTATTTATTTTTAAATGAATGTTGATACAATATTTTCTGCAGGGTTTTTGATTTCTCTTTAATTTTAATCACAGTAAGTTATTTTTGCGATAAGGTCATAACCAAGGTAGCACAAACAAGATAAAACTCGGCTATTTACATTTTTGAGATCTTGGGCCAGTCATTTAGTTTATGTTTTTAATATAACAAAAAGTTCCTGAGAAGTTTATGTTTTTAATATAATAAAAAGTTTCTGAGAAGGGTTATGTTCAACTTGGTAAGGATGTGACACCTAAAAACAATCTTGATGAATGTGACTTTCGGAGATTTAAGTCCCCATAACAACATTGCCATGGTTCACCTGTGTGACTTTGAGCTAATCATTCAACTTTCTTGGGTTTTCTTATGGATACAATGATAAGTAGTTTTTTCTTTAAGAAAAAAACTGATCATGGTGTTTTATGGAGAATATGTCTTTGCAAAATGCATGTCAATAGTATTGTTTTCAATATATTAAATCTTAGATATTTAAACTTAAACATATGTGTATATTTTAGGTGGAGGAGACAGAAAAGGCAGGGAGATTCCAACAGACCTTGTTGGTATATTCAATACTTAATGACAAACATATATCTGTTTATAATCAAATGTGAATGTTATTCGCAGTGTAAAACACGGTAAAGTGGAGAGAAAGAGAAGATGAAATGAGAAGTTTGCAAGAGCTTCCCAGAAAAAAGTTGGGCCAGAGTAACTCAATGATTATAGCCGATAAAAGAGGGCAGTGTCCCTGGATACTCTCTGGAGGCATACCAGAATCGCAATAAAGGTAAACATTTCAAAATTTAATGATTCCTAGAAACAGTTGGTAATTTCTGGCTCTCCACAGTAAGTCAGCAACTTTGAGCCCCAGGGACATCACCACAATCATTCTTTCCTGAAGAGGAAATGGGTACATTGACAATTATAATGTCAGTCATTTGGGCATGTATATTCACTGTTCTAGATCCTCTCTTAGTTTTGGGGGAACAAGAATGGGGAACACCATATATGAATCTTTGAACGTAGACACCTCAAGTTCCTTAGTAGGAGTTAGATGTCACTGTATCTTTGCTCAGTATGAATCCAGTTAAGTGGAAATTGAGATAGTTGACAGAGAATGGTTGTCACACTAGAACTATTCCTAGTGGAAAGAGGCAGATTTTCTTCCATTCCTGCCTAAATAAAATGTAAATATTAGTGGTGGTAAAAGTGAGTAGAAATTTCCCTAAATTGATGGGCCAGAACATACAAATTCTAACACAGTCTTCCCACCAATTCTGTGACTTGCTGTAATAACAATTTTGTGAAATGGAGCCTCTATCTCTACATAAATAAGGACTTTGCATATACCTTATGCTCATCTAGTTATTTCAATATAATATAAATTGATTGCTAAATGACACAAAAATGTATTCCCTCACAGCTTTGGAAGTCACAAGTCTGAAGTTAATTTTGAGCCTAGAGTAAGTTGTTACCAGGACCACCATTCTTCCTTTCATGTCTTCTTTTTAACTTATTGGAATTTCCTACTTATAAATGTTGCATATGTCAATTTTATCTTCCTCTCCCTCTGAGAGAGAGAGAGAGAGAGAGAGAGAGAGAGAGAGAGAGAGAGAGAGAGAGAAACTGTATTTAGCACCCATACATACAACCACAAATTTTCTCCCTAGCTGAAGATCTTTAATCTAGTCATATCTGGGAAGACCCCTTTCCCATCAGGTAATATTTGTAAGTTTCTGCATTTGGGATGTGCATAACCATTGGACTCTAGTGTACTTTAGATGATCAATGAAGTTCAGGGTTATTATTCACTGTTTCTTTAGAAAGCATTGTTTTATTTGTTAAATTTCAACAGAGCCTTAGTGACCAAACAAGAAGTGAAACTGGTCTCCTGAGTCTACTGCCCTTGTCTTCCTACCTAAACATGCCTAATTTCTGCAAGAGATACACATAGAATTTCTCTGCCAAAACTTCCAATAATTTATTCCTTTATTACATAAAATTGTAACTCAAAGAGGCACTCTAAAATGAGAAACCTCTTCTTTCAGAGAAAGCTGGACAGATACTGGTGATGTATCTAAGTGAAAAAAAAATGAAGAAGATGTTTTAAAATTTTTTAAAAAATGAAATGTTTTTGCTAACTTTGATACAAGACCTAAAAGTCATGAGAACAGAAAAAGTAGAAAAGGACCTCAACAAGTTTGACAATAACAAGGAGTTCTCCAGGAGCTGCCAAAACAAAAGTCTCTATGAAATTCAGGTCTTTGTTTCAATGTTTAAAATGCAGGCAACTCTAGCAAATCAATACAAATGGTATCTTTTAAAAAACATGATGTATTTGTAGGCTTAAAGAATACTAAATGGAAAATCAGATTGCATAGTACAATTTCACAACTGCTCTCCCTCTATCTCTTTCAGGTGAACTGAAGGAATCCAAAACTCCTAGGATGGATTTTCTAAGACTCTTCCAGAAAAGTCAGCTGATAGATGAAGTTGGACTCCATGGAAATTCAATAAAATAGTAAGAATAAAAATAGAGAGAAAGGATTCCATTAATCATTCACCTAGGCTCTGAACTAAGGTCAAAGGTGCCCTTACTCAGATCACAAACCAGCTCTTGTCTTCAGAATGCTTTGCGAAGGTTGCCACAGAATATGAAAGTTTTGGTTAAGAAGTGCCTCATCATAACCTCCATGATCACCAACTTGTAAAAAGAAACCATTTTCCTATAATAACAATAAGATAAAGACATGTCAATTTCCATGTAGTTTCCTTCCTCCAACACCAAAATCTTTCCCAAGCCTCAGTGACATTCATTCATTCAATATTTAGAGTGACACCTCTACCTTGGGGAAAAGACTTCCTTTTCTCCTTAGAAATTTCCAAATAATCAAGAGAGACAAATAAAAAATGGCTACTGTGGGATGAGGAAGGTCATGATCAGCTAAGAACAGAGGGACAGAGTTGATGAATTAGATACAGGAAATAATTCATGTGTTTGCAGGAAGAATTTTACACTAACAATGAAAATACAGTTCTTTGAATATTGAAGTTAAAGAAGGAATGATTCTTTAGATACTAGGGAAGAATGTTGAGAATCTCATATCAGGCAACCATTATGGAAAGTAAATTAGGAAGCTGCCTATTGAGTGTAGTAGACAGAAACACTGTCTGAATATTTAGAGGAACACGGGAATGACCTCAGGCAGTGCATGATGGTATCCACAGAAAATGGAAACCATGACAAAAGAATCCTTGATGTGTGAGATGTGTGAACAGAAGGATTACTGGGAAGTAATAAAATGGCTAGATGAGAATTCTGAGTATTAATAGAAATCAAATTAGTATGTAACTAGTATAGGAATTAGAACAGATGCAACAAATGTTTGTTTTAAACCATATCTTATTTGGGCCTGGCACAGAGGCATAGTGGCTAAAGTTCTCACCTTGAATGCTCTGGGAACCCATATGCATACTGGTTCTAATTCTAGTAACCCCACTTTCCATTCAGGTTCCTGCTTGTGGCCTAGGAAAGCAAACTAGAATGCCTTGGGACCCTGCATCCTGGAAGAAGTTCCTACCTCTTGGATTCTGGTAGGCGCAGCTCTGGCTGTTGTGGTCAGTTGGGGTGTGAGTCATTGGATGAAAGATCTTCCTTTCTGTATCTTCTCCTCTCTGTGTATCTGACCTTGCAATAAAATTAAATATATCCTTAAAAAATCGTATCTGTTTATTTATTAAAGATTTGCTGAGACAGAAGGGGGGATAAAATAAGAGGAATAAAAATCCAATGTTACATATTCTGGTTCATTCTGTAAAGTGTCAAAAAAAAAAAAAAAAAAAGAGTGACTGAGTGACTGTGCCAGGCTGTTGCCTGAGGCCAGAACTTCATTCTTGTGTTTCAGGTTGGTGGTGGGGGTCCAAGCACTTGGGCCATGCTCCACTGCTTTCCTAGCACATTGGCAGGGAACTGGATAGTAAGGGGAATATCTGGGACTCATGTGGGATATGAGTATCATACAGGATGGTAGACACAGTACAAGGGTTTGAAAAGGTGGCAAGTTAAATGTCCACTGAAAGATAAATAAATCGAAGTGTTACCAAAATGACAGGTTATAGAACCCATTCTGGAAGATGGTGCTCAAATGGGACAGAAGAGTAAGAAACTAGAGATGATAATCAAGGCAAAGATGGGTGCAGCTGGTGAATGGGATGGGGAGAAATGAAAAATCAAGTATTTTTATCCAGAAAACTGAATTGCTGAGTTGGGAAGTTGATTCATTTCAAGACGAAGAATTGTGAGTCACCAGATTAACCAAATGTGTTGATGGCTAAATCTTTGAGTATAATCAAGGCCAGCGTTGAGAGAACTTATGCAGAGTATGAGTTGGGATTTACTGAAGATTGTGACAAATGTTTGTGGAGGTAAATAGGCATTTGTAAGCATTGGCATCAGACAGGGAGTTCACTCATTTATCTTACAAATATTTATTGTATATTTTGTTCCTGGCAAACATTCAGTTGTAAGCAACCATATATGAAGTCCTAGTTCTCGAAGATTATACATTTTAATTGGAGAGAGAAAATAAACAAATGAGCAAACACAATCAAAACTCAGATAAGCACAGGGCTACAAAAGAAAACAAATTGGGGTTCTTGTATTATGAGATTGCATGAGCTTAGAGAAAACTCAAATAGGAGGAGACAGTGACTTACTTCCATCCTCAAACCCTTGCCTCCCCCACGCCCTGGTCTTATATCAGATATGGCACTTTACTGGCCATAGATTGCAGGGAAATGAAAACCAGACAGTTTAACCTATCAACTACAGGAAGTGCAATTTGGAAACTGATTTGATAGTTCACTGGGTAATTTTGGTTGCTTGGACTGTGTGGTCGGGTGAAAAAGGGTGGTTGAAAACTGGGAGACATCATGGAATACCTCCAAAAGTTCCTGGAAAATATCTACATGAAAAGAATCATGCTGGAATGTCAATGTTATTGCATAAAAACAAGCATACCGTTTTTATGGCATGTTCACACTAATTTCCAAATGTGCCCTTATGTTTTTGAGGAGTCAGATGTGAGGGGCACAGATCAGGATTGAATGGCACAGAGAGGTTCCTTGTTGACTTTGAAGATTGCCCCACAGTGGGGCTGAACATGTGAGATTCCACTTAGAAGTCTTCATTCAAAGTCCACGTCCATTTCTGTCTGGTTCCCTGTTGCTGCACACACCCTGAGAGGAAGCAGTTGATGACGCACATCCCTGGGCCACTGGTTGCAGTTCTGAGTCCTGGCCTTGGCCTGACTCAGCCGTGGTTGTGGGCCTTGGAAGAGTGAACCAGTGGATGGAAGATTTCCTCCCTCTCTCTCTCTCCCTTTTTCTTTCCTTGGTAAATAAGATTAAAAAAAATTGTCAATACTGTTTTTGGACTGAACAACTGGAAGTATGCAACTGCTACTAGTTTGAAGAAGACAAGCATGGAGTAGCAGAGGGTTTGAGGATGCAAGAAAATCAGGAGTTCATGTCTGTTCCTGTTAAGGTTGAGAAATGATTATAAATTCCTTAAAAATTTTCCTCAGCTTGACTAAATTTTAGACTCTGATTTTCCACTCTAAGCCCTAATCTTGTATTTGTAAAGAGTATTTATTTTAAGGGTGGGTGTTAGTACAATGGTTAAGTCCCCTCTTGGGCTAGTTCCTATGCTGTATCAGGGTATCTTATTTTTGGTCCTGGCTCCTGCTTGTAGCTTCCTGTTCGTGGGCACCTGGGTAGGCAGTGGTGATGGTTCAAGTTCTTCAATTCCAGGCACCCACATGGGAGACTCCTTACTGGGTTCCTGGCTCCTTGTGACAGGCTGGCTTAGCCCTAGTTGCTGCACATGAAAGAAACATCTGTCTGGCTGTACCTGACCTCTGGAAAGGGTCAGTTTGATTTATCATCGTTAAGAAAGATGCCACCCAATCTGCCTATCTGTGTGGGTTTGCAGGAATTGAAATTCCCAGAAACACCAATTGGGAGCAGACATTTAACCTAGCAGATAAGACACAGTTAAGATGCTTGCACCCCACATCCAGACACTTGGGTTTGATTGATGACTCTGGTTTCTGACTCCTGAGAGATGATAGTTCAAGTGAACAAGTCCCTGATTCCCACACAGGATACAAGGAGCAAGTTCCTGACACCTAGTGTCAACCTCTGCTTAATCCCACTAGTGACTGGTACCTGGGGAAGGAACTGGCAGGTGTGTCACACCCTTTCTTCTCTCACCCTCTCTCTCTGCTTCACAAATAAATAAAAATAAACAAATAAACAACAAGCCCTAATGTTCAAAACAGGGCCCTAGTCATATGGACCGGGGCTTCCTTAATGTTAGTCTATCATTGCCCTCACACTAGCTCAGCTCAGGCAGTCCCTAAAAACTCTTCTGTCTTTTGTCTCACAGAGCCAAGTTCAACCGGCTGCAAGTCTCCAGTAAAGTCTTCTTTTGCCCTTTGAACTGAGCTGGTCCTATTTTTCTTTTGCAGCTGTCTATCAGGTAGATCTAGACGGAGATGTCAAGACAAGAAGATGTGAATCAGCAGTTCCCGGTAGAGGTTTAGGTAAGAAATACGAATTTGGAATTTTCAAGCTGGCATTGCTCTTTAAAGCTGGAAGAAGGAGAGCACCTGGTTAGAGGATGGAAACGTTTCAATGCTGGAGATGCAGAGAAATTGTCGAAGGAGGCGAAGAAGGAATAGCCAGTGCAGTATAGACAAAACGAAATTTGTGCCATGAAGGGTGAGAAATGAAATCTTTGCAAATTCTGTTATGATTTGAGGCACTTATATCCAAAACTTCTATAGTACAGGTGAAGAGATGGATGGAAGACGTTTGGTTCAATTGTGATGTCCATGAGGTAGGCTCAGTGAGCACATATAGAAAATGCTGGGCTTGCCCCTGGAAAGTGATTCGTAAAAATAGTTGCTTATTTAAACTGCATTTGGTTTAGCTTCCCCTCTGCTTGCCTGGTCTCCGTGTGCTCATTCTTTGCATGCATGTTCTGCTGTGTCTAGATGCCCATGCTAATGGGATGGCTGCTCTTAAACAGTCAACTTCCATAACTTTCAGGTAAGATTTGGCTTTTTCCTTCCCAGGAAGCTGCTCACAGGTATTTTAGTTGTAGCAATTTGAAAATCCGATTAATCCAAACACAAACATCACCTAAGATTATTCTGAATTGCTATCTGGTTATCTGATAAGTAAACATCCAATATTATGGTTCAAAGATTGTTCTCCCCCGGCTAGGGTTTTTGAGTAGCAAGTATGTAAGTCTGGAAAGACCTGGATTAAAAAGACAGGACAAGAGAAGAAAGACAAACTGAGTATGAAAATGCTTCTATGTAGAGCAGAGAAATGGGGGAGGAACTATGGAGCACAGCAAAAATTAAGTGGAGATGTCGCCAAAACCACCTGCATGAGAGGACATAAAATGAAGAATAACTATTTGACACAAAACCATTTGAAGTCCATGCAAATTCTTTAACTGACATTTCATGAAAGTTTTGAAGACCCATCACAAATATGTAGTAACCAAAATATGTCTCGAGTTTAAAAAAAGATGAAATGGAGAAAAATAGATGGAGGCAGGAGCAACAACCTTGAGCAGACTGATGTACAGGTTCACTAAGTAGATGAGTTGGTCTCGAGGGCGAAAGCATGACTGGTGTTTTGGCATTCAGAGTGGGTATGCTGAGGACTAATGTAGGTGGATATCATGGGAGACTGAGAATCCTTAGCTAGCCACTTCTGCTTTCTCAGTGTTGACAAGCCAACTCATGAGTTGAAAAGGAGATGAGGGGAAAAGCAGAAGGTATTACAAGTTTAAGGAGAGAAGACTAAGTCAAAATAGCATCTTCTGGGGAGGGTGGAAGGGGAAATCCCTGAGCCCACGGAATAGTATCCTAAAAAAAAAAAAAAATCTAGCATCCTTTCTGCTCAAACTCCACAACACCAGTCTCATCATGAGAAAATCATCCAGCAAACCTCCATGGAAAGACATTGTGCAACATAGCTGGTCATGTCTTCACAGAAGTGTCAAGATCACAAATAGTACGATGCCTGTCACAGCTAGGAGACCCTAAAAGAGACACAATGATTAAATGCAGTGTGGTTGGCACATTGTGATGGCTCAGTGGCTAAATCCTTGCCTTGCATGTGCTGGGATCCTCTATGGGTGTTGCTTCATGTCCTGGCTGTTCCACTTTCCATTCAGCTCCTTATTTGTGGCCTGGGAAAGCAGTTGAGAATGGCCCAAAGCATTGGGATCCTATACTCACATGGGAGACTGGAAAAAGCTCCTGGCTCCTGGCTTTGGATTGGCTCAGCTCTGGCCATTGCAACCACTTAAGGAATGCACTAGTGGGTTGAAGATCTTTCTCTCTGTTTTTCCTCTTTGTAAATCTGCCTTTCCAACAAAAACAAATAAATCTTTTTTTAAAAAATATTATGTGGTATCCTGGAGAGCAGTGTCTTGGAGCAGTAATAGAAAGAACACCTAAAGGGAAAAAATCAGACAATTCCAAATAAGCTATAGTGTTAGTTAAAACCACTGTTTGCAAACTCATTCACTAGTTGTGACAAAAGCACCATGGTAACAGGAAATGTTGACATGGGAGTGGGTGAGGCTGTTCCTGCTGGGATTTTGTCTATAAGACCTTTTATAAATCAAAACTATTCAAAAAGTATGTATATATACACATATGTATATATGCAAATGCTTAGGTGGTTGGGGATACCAGAATCAACATTTTAAAAAAGCATTCTTTTTGTTTCTGTTTATTTGAGAGCTGTTCATTTTGTTGCTGTTTAGTTGAGAGCTTCCATGCGCTGGCTCACATCCCAAATGCCCACAAGTGGCTGAGGCAGGAAGGACCGAAGCTGGGAGTCATGAAACAGCAGTGTCAGAAATTGCAACACAGTGAAAGCATGTGGCACAACACATTAAGCCGCCACTTACAATGCTGCCATCCCATACTGGAGTAGCGGTAGGTGTCCCAGATGTCTCATTTCTGAGGGGGCTTCATGCAGATGCCCCTGAGAAATCAGAAGAGGAAGATTTGTTCACTTGAACTGCTACCTTCCTTGTAGGATGCCAAGAATCAGGTTTCCTCTCCCAGATTTGGTTGCTGTGCCTTTTCAGGGAGTGAATCTTAACTGAAAGATCTCTCTCTCTCTCTCTCTCTCTCTCTCTCTCTCTCTCTCTCTCTCTCTCTCTCTCTCTCTCATATCTTTCCCTTCTTTTAAAATGGGTAAATAACTGAGCCTTTAAGCACACATAACACAAATGTGCAATGCAGTGCACATACCACAAAATATTAAGTAAGATCTTGTTCCTTTAATTTAGTTTTCATGGATGCATATCATCATTCAGAAAACACTCTTCATGATCATTCCCATTTATGACTGGCTTCCACTGTCAACTACAACTCTGATTTCCATTACTATGAGTTGATTTTGCCTCTTCTAGGAATTAATATTCATCGATCATTTCTATGAGTTCAATTCCTATCTCTCAGCATCATCTTTGTCAAATTCATCATTTGCATTCTATGTATCAGTTGCTTGGGTATTTTTACTGCTAGTGTTCCATTATGGGGATGCATCTCAATTTATTTAGATACCTTTTATTGATGAGCAATCTTCATTTTTGATAACCACAGAAGCAATTCTGATGCAGGTGGCTCACAGAGTTCATTCTTGCTGTTAATAGTAGCTGCCTACTCCATTATCTTTGGGTTAATAAACTCTTTCAAGTATGAAAAGATAACTGAGTACATAAGAACCTGATTACACCTGGAAAACAATATGTCAAGCTTTTCTCAGCAGCCGGATAAAGATGAAAAATTAACAACAATAGCCTCATAATAAAAAAGGCATGATATATTGGGATGTCCACATAGCCAACAGAAAGAATTTGTAGTCTAAGAAGCCTCATTTATCTTTAGTTAGTGGACAGTGCTGATTTGTTTATCAGTCTTTAGGGACCAATGAACACAATGGGTGGACACAAGCAGTGTTTTTCTGATGAGGCAATAAACAGCGCTGGCAAAGGTTATACTGTTTGGCCAACACCAACAACAGCCTTAACCTTTTGAGTTTTTACAGGGTTGTGTATTTGACATAAAACGTATGCTACACTGGGTGTTTACAGGAATGTTGTGGGAAAGGAAACCGCCTGATAAACTGCAGGAAAGAAGAGAGAGAAACAGTGGGAAGGAAGGCACATTTGGATTCAGAAGACAGGAAGAAGCCAGGAGCAAAGGCTGTGAGCTTGTTCCACACAGCTCTCCGGAGGGCAATCATCGAGACGAAGAGCACAAATCCCGTCGTGAGTAGGAGAGGAAGGCTGCAGCTGAGGCGCATGCCTGGAATGCACACTACCTCGTCAGTGACTCCTACATATTCTCAAGGGAACCCATATCCTCCAGCCTCTGCCTGAATGAGCACTTGGGACATATCCTCCACAGCTTCATGAGAAATGCATGAGTGAATTGAAGTCTGTTTGCACACTGTTCCATATTCAGTTGCTGCAATGCCTCCATGGTGTGTGTTTTCTCTGGTGCTCATTCGCATCATCTCTTTTCTTTTGTGTGGCTGTTTCATTGTGTGTATATCCTTGAAATCTTATGCCTTCATTTTCTCATTAGTGTTTCCAAGGACTATGTTGTGTTGTAATGAATATTATATTGGTTATCTTAATATACATTTGGAGGAATTTGAAATGGCAGAAGTCTAACCTGGCAGAGAAATGATCTGACCAACTTGAAAAAACCACACTAGCCTTATCATGTAGAATAACAGGATGAGTCTGCAATCAGCCTAGGCCTAAAGACTGCACCCGATCCCTAGGGAGCCATCTAAGACCTCCTCTCAAACATTTCACACAAAAGTTTGTTGGTGAGAATCAGCCAAGAATGGATAGCTTTGCTTTCCTGAGAACTTATGATCTCATTTGATTAGCTGTTTAGATTAGCTGCAAAATATCCTTACCAAGATTTTTAAAAATATGTATGTATAGTTAAAGTCTTGATCTTTGTTTTACTGCAGTAATTTAGTTCCTTAATGATTTGTGGCTGTCCCTATATGGTGTGATTTTGTCTAGCACATCAAATTAACATGCAGCTCACACACAGCTGGAGGAAAAACTTCCAAACATTGGCATCTGGACTGTCAATGAATGCAATTCTACTTGTTGGGGGAATTAAGAATATAGAATATTCTAGTTCAAGTATATGCACCAGGTTTAGAGTAAATGACTTATTATTCAACCTCAACAAGTTTTTGTTTCTTTGGATAAAATTATTCTGTCTGTGCATGGCCATTGTTACAGCAAGTGTGGTAAGACACAAGCTTTCTTGGAACTTCTGAAGGTCTAATGTTTGGAAAGCAGCATACAGGGTGTCTTAGCTGGGAAGTTGTAACTTTAGATCATCTCATTTGCTTCACTACACCTGTCAGAGGTTTTGTGGAGAGGCTGAATTTTAGGGCTGGAGAATGAAGAGCTGGGAGGCAGATTTGGGTTGGGTTCTAATACCTTTCTAAGACCTCTCCAAGCGCCCTGGGGAAGTTTCATAATCTCTGTGCCTTTCATCTTACTTATTTTAAAATAGTGGCTAAAAAATAACACATACAAAGAAGAATACAGCATTCCTAGAGTGATTCTGATATTATTACCTGCAAATAACTTGGAATATCATATAGAATAGAACAAGAGCCTACCATGTGTTAACCATTAGTGTTTTGCTTAATGCAGTTTTTATTCTGTCACTTGGATCTTACCGGGCAGAATGTCTTAGACTTTTTTTGCCTTACTTGAGATGTAATCAAATAATTGTGGACATAAGGTAGTCTCCTGAGCTTTACACAAACATACGGCAGCATTCTGGTGTCCCCACAGTGAAGCAGATGCTTACCACTTCCCATACTGCCACTCTTTGTGATCCGTCAGCCTCAGAACCTCTGTCTTCTTGCTGCACAGGTTACAGGTGAAGAAACAATACATGTGGACCAAGTCTTCAGGGCCTCCCTTATAAAGAACATTTCTCTGCCCTTGGAGGAAAGATGGTAGCGAAAAGATTCAACAAGAACCTAGATTGGTAAAGAATTCTTCAAACCAAAAGAACTCCTTTGCTTGGATTCTGTTCTCCTGGTCAGTTGCTGTATCTTATTTATGCTACTGTAATTTTGACATTACAGAGCAAATTTTTTCCAGATAAAAACCATACTGTTTCTAGTATACCATGAGGTCGATAAAGGAGCTTAGTTAATCTGCAGTTTTGTCTTTGTCCTCTGCTTGTGTTCTCGACTTAAATAGCTTTTATTAGTAGGTTCGAAAAGGATTTAATTGTAACAGTTCTGAAGCCTTGGTGGGAGTGGGGGTTGGAGAAAACTGATTTGATTTCTCATTTTCTCATTGAGTGCTCACAAGGGGGAAGAGGATTGTGGGGGTGAAGAGAGAGAGAGAGAAAATGAACACTCTGATTTCATTTTATAGGACACTGATGATAGGGAGGCAAACTCAAAATTTTGTCCAAATCCTATTGCCCTTCAGAGAGCCCATTTCTAACAATTAGATCATTGCAGATTAGGGCTTCAACAAGTGGCTTGGGTGTAGGGCACAACTTGGTACTCAGATCATAGTTTATTGCAAGACATAGCAATAATTTGTAACGGCTTATTAATTACATTTTTACTTTAAAGCTTTTACTTATTTGTGTACAGCATATGTGCAAACACACACACATACACACACACACAGAGAGAGAGAGAGAGAGAGAGAGAGAGAATGCTTTCTGCTGCTTCATTTCTCCAGTGCTTATGAATGCCCCTGCAGAGAGCCAAGACTTGAAACAGCACTACTGCTCTCCATTGGCAACAATCACAGAACATTGAAGTTAACAGCCAGAGATAGGTTTCAAAACCAGCTACTCTAACATAGGACATGGGTGTCTTAACCTGTGATGGTTCTTTGCAAAGCCAAGCCATGATATAACTGGGAATTCAAGAGAATTCTATTTTTAAGCACAGGATGTAGCATAAACTGTGAACCTCGATCTTAAGAGAGATGTTTAGTAAAAATTAAGTGTGATTTGAAAGCATGGTCTCCCAAAAGGTCCTTATTAAAATGTAGGCAGATCCCTCACCAGACACATGCAAGGTGGAAGTTGGTCAGTACTTACACAACGTGGCCATCCAAAGGTTCTTGGATTTCTTCCATCCTTCTTACTTTGTTGGTGATTTAAAATATATTTGTCCTTTTGAGATTGGCTTATTTCATTGAGCATAATGGTCTCCAGTCGGGACTATTTGGCTATAAATGGTAGAATTTCATATTTTTTAACGACTGAGGAGTTTTTCATGGAGTAGATTTACCAGTGTTTCTGTATCTGTTTCTTCTCGAGAGGCATTGGGATTTTTTCCACGTCTTTGCTATTGTGGCTCGTGCTGCTACAAATATAGGTCTGCATGTCACTTTCTCATATGTAGGTTTCACTCTTTTGGACATATTCCCAGCAGTGGGATATCCGGGTCATATAGTAGATCAATTTTCAGTTGTATTAGCACTCTCCATACTCACTTCCATAGTTGGTGCACTGGCCTACACTCCTACCAAAATGGAGTTCCCCACATCCACACCAGCAGGTGTCTGTACATTTACAAATGTAAGCCAATTTCACTGGAGTTGGATAGAACTTCAATGTTGTTTTTATCTGTATTTCTGTAATAGTCAGAGTCTGAGCTTTTGCTCATATGTGTAATAGTCACTTGAATTTGTTCTTTTGAAAAATGCCTTTTCATGTCCTTCACCCATTCTTTCAGTGTTTGTTTTGTTGTTGAGTTTTTGAAGTTCTTTGTAAATCCTGGATATTAGTGGCCCATATATTGTGCATTGTGCAATATATTGTCCATTGTATTGGTTTCATCTGCTGATTGTTTCTTGTGCTGCACAGAAGTTTCTTAGTTTTATGTAGTCCCATTTGTTTATTTTGGCATTGGCTGTGTTTTTGGTGACTTTTCTAAGATTTTACCAAAACCTGTATATCTATAGGCACTGGCTATATATATACACATACACATATATGCTATATATATTTAAATATTTTACTTATTTTATCGGAAAGGCAGATTTACAACTTACAGAAAGAAGGAGAAACAGAGAAAGATCCTTCATCCACTGGTCCACTCCCCAAATGACTGCAACAGCTGGACCTGAGCCTATCCAAAGCCAAGAACAAGGGGATTCTTCTGGGTCTCCCATGCCGGTACAGGGTCCTAAGGCTTTGGACCATCCTTCACTGATTGCTTTGGCCACAAGCAGAGAGCTGGATATGGAGCAGCTAGGATATGAGTCAGAGCCCGTATGGGATTCCTGCCCATACAAGGTGAGGATTTATCCACTGAGCCATAATACCAGCCCTCAATGCCTAAATCTTTTTAAGTTCTCCCTATGTTTTCTTTTTTATTTTTTTTTGTAATTTTGTTGCTCCCTATGTTTTCCTCTGATATGTTGATGGTTTTTGGGTGCAGAGTTGAGCCTGATCCATTAAGAGTTGATTTTGTATTAGGTACTGATGTGTGTGTGTGTGGGGGGGGGTGTGTGTGTAGGGGGGATCTTGCTTCTTACTTCTACACGCTGATATCCAATGTCCCAAGAGCATTTGTTGGACAGACCCTGGGTTGTTTTTTCCCTTGGGTTGTTTTCAGTTCTTTTTTCAAAGATTAGTTGGTTTTACATATTTGAACTTATGCGGTTTCTAACCTGTTCCATTGATCTTCTGTTTCTGTAACAGTACCAGACTGTTTTGATTATCACTGTCCTACAGTGTGTCTTAAAGGTCTGGAATTGTGTGAGGGAAGCACCGTTAATCAAGTGTTTTTGTTTTCTGTTAGTTGAAAGAGAAGTTGGAGATGCAGACCTACCCTTTTCTTTAGTATGAAGTTAAGAAAGCTATATTCATTTGTAAAATGGTATTAAAATGGAAGTGTGTGTGCTTTGTAGGTATTGAAAAGAATAATTTGCTGAGGTGGTATTATAATATGCAAGGGAAGAGTGATGTAGATCTAAATGAATAACAGCCCTAAAAATTCTTTCCCATAGAAATCTTTTGTTACTTCATTTTTCCACTTATTAGACTCAAAGCAAAGGAAATGACATTTTTGTTGCTCTGGTTGTCTTAACATATCAATGGATTGAATAACCCTTAAAAAGTATCTGCCTGGTATCTCCCTTGAAAATATCACATTTCTGAAAACAAGTAGACATTTGCATGGCTGAAAAATGTAATCTGTCAGAATCCTTGAATGGAAGGAAAGGCTCATTATTTTGGTGAACAGACTTAGATATCAGCATAAGGGCTACTGAATGGGAACAGACACTTGATTAATGGCATTCCCTTTACATTTACATGACAATTCTAGACAGACAAGGAGATGACATTTTGTGATCCCAAAGCACATACATTTTGGGCTTGTTGGGTTTGTTTTGTTTTTAGTCATGCATTCATGGAGACAAATTTTGAATTGACTTCAGATTTGTATTATTTTGAAATGATAAAAATCTGAAGTGAGTTATATATACTGTTTTCATGCACAGTCCCTAAACACATGCATCGTTTTACGTATTTTCAGTAGACAGGGCTTGACTGGACACTGTATCTTTTGCCAAAACACAATCCCTATAAAGAGACCCCTTTAGCAGGATGCTCAGTATTAGATGTGTAGGGGATCTTGTTGCTGCTGCATTTCCAATTTCCCAAGCATTTCCTAGGACTGGATGGTGGCATTTCAGTCAATATGTTTAATTTCCTCAAAATAATTGCAAGGATTAGCTGAATGTATTAACACTTTTTTAAAAAATTGAATTGTTTATTTGAAATGTAAAAAGAGAACTTTGAATCACTCTCCAGATACCCTTAATGGGCAGGTTGAAGGCAAAAACAATGAGTTCAATACAGGTGTCCTTTGTGAGTGATGTAGAATTGAAATCAAAATGGAGTAAACGTGGCATACTGCTACCTGTAATACTTCTCCTTTTTCTTGCTTGGCTATAAAACTGCCTGAGATTATGTAAGCTCACAAGCTGAACCTCCATGTGACCTTCAGCACGGATGGTTCCCAGTACTCAAGGTCCGAGTCCGGTTATCTCATGGATGTTGTCAGGGTCTCAGTATGGTTACCTGGACTGCTGGACCGGAGTGGAGATGGGCACAGGCTGCCCAGCTGAGCTAGGTAGGGAATGAATAGCACCTCCTCTCCAGCTACATTAAGCAAGCCATTGCGAACTGCCCCTATAAAAACTCTAAATGTTCTTTTTGGGGCCACTCTCTGGTAAGGGGTATCAGTCCTGGTCAGTCGGTTGCCTTATCTCTCATTGTAATTAAGGCTTTGTGGTGACTGTCACTGGTGTGTATAACATTCTATTATAGTGATCGAGTGGATGCAGAAGTGACAGAGACCCAACTTCTCAAGCCATTGCCTGCGACTTTGTAGGATGCATATAAGCGGGACACTGGACTTGAGGGAGGAGCCAGAACTCAAATTTCAGGTGCTTTAATTGGGATGCAGTCATTCCAAACAGCAACTTAATTGCTGTAACATTCGCCAGAATCAAACTTTTTTTTTTCAAAATATGAAAAAAAAAAAAAAAAGAAAAGCAGATAGAGAGAGGGGAGGCGATGAGAGGAAGAGAGAGACAGAGAAGGGACAGAGAGAGATCTTCCATCCTCTGGTTAGCTTCTCCAGTGGCTGCAATGATCCCAGGATTGGCCAGGAGAAAGCCAGGGACCAGGAACTGCATTGAGGTTAGCCAGAACCCAGACTTTAGACCACATTTGTTGCTACTTTCCTAAGAGCATTAGCCAAGAGCTGAATTGGAAGCAGAGCAACCAGAACTGAAACCAACATTCTGATGTTTATTCTGCTCAAACAGCAGCCAAATTTGATAAATCACAATGCCAGTCCCTATTCATGCATTTTATAATGATTTATTTTTCTTGGGAAGGTAGAGCTATAGAAAGAAGAGACAAAGTTCTTCTGTAAATTGGTTCATTACCCAAGTGGCTGCAATGATGAGTCACTCTGAAGCCATGAACCAGGAAGCCAGGATCTTCCTCTGGGTCTTCCACGTGTGTGCAGGGTCCCAAAGCTTTGGGCCATCCTCCATTGCTTTCCCAGGCTACAAGAAGGGAGCTGGATGGGAAGCAGAGCAGCTGGGATATGAACTGGCACCCATATGGAATTCTGGTGGTTGCAAGACGTGGATTTAGCCACTAGGCTGTCGTGCCAAGCCCTAATCAAGCAATTTGTAAAACACTGCTGGTTTTCAAACAGATTATACTTAGGGCAAACAGTCATATGACCTGAAATGTATTATGAAGGCTGAAACTATTTATCATTTAGGGCTTCTGCTCAGGCACCCTGATTGCTTAGAAAGAACTTTTATGTGTTCCTCATCATGTTCAGTTCTGAGTAGTGCAATGAAATTTATCACAACAGTTCCAGAAAGCCACCCTGGACATCTTAAGCCATTTCCAAAAAAAAAAAAAAAAGAGCCAAATAATCACAACTCAATGAATTAATATATAATTATCACTTCACCTAAAATGAAAACAAACTTAATGTGGAAAACATAGTAAAAGCGAATGCTTAATATCCAATTTCAATGTAAAGTTGCTTCATCAGAATTTTACCACAAGTTATGTCGTGGCCTTGGCAAACAAGCAAGACAGCATAAACACCAGCTGCAGTGACTTTCGTAATTTCCTGAACTCTTAGTAATTAGGAACTCATAAAAAGTACTGATGATGTAATTTTGTTATGTTGTCAAGTAGCGATCTTTTAATGAGGTGTAACCCAACTACACATGTTATTTCTAATAGAAATCAAAGCAACAAAATAACTGTTTAATGATATCATTGCTCAATAGATTACATCTCCCTGACAATGTCTACAAAGTAAAAAAATTTTTTAACCACATGTTAAGACATTGTTGGATATATATATATATATATATATATATATATATATATATATCCAACAATATATATATATATATATATATATAAATGCAAAGGCTGTTGAGAAGCATCTTTGGTAGAGGGATGGGAATGAACTCTGATTGAGAATCACTGTTTTGTAGGAACCAATTGTACCCACATCTTAGATGAATGAGGCTTAGTAATGTTTTGTGGGTGGGTTGAGTTAGGACATGTCTTGTTTTATAGTCTTGGTCACACTCTTTTTACATAACTATCCCATCTGACTCAGCATGCATCTAACTTACTTGAGAGTACTACGTCTCATCTCTTGGCATTTCTAATTTTGATGACACTATTTGCTATACGCATATCAAGTAATTTACAAGTTTAAATGACTTTTTTATTATTATTATTTTTAATTCATTAATTACATTGTATTATGTAACACAGTTTCATAGGTACTTGGATTCTCCCCACCCCTCCCCAAACCCTCCCACCATGGTGGATTCCTCCACCTTGTTGCATAACCACAGTTCAAGTTCAGTTGAGATTCCCCCATTGCAAGCATATACCAAACATAGAGTCTATCTTTTTAAAGCATCACTAAAGGTGAGGGAAGCTGCCCCCTGGCAACAAATATATAATCATTATTTATGCCTAAGTATAAATGTACTTTTAGTTTTTAGGTTTTTTTTCTTTGCTTTTGTATTCAAGAAGCAAGCACACAGAGAGCTTCCATCCACTAGTGCACTCTACAGATGCCCACAGTGGCCTGGGATAAAGCTAAGCGCTAAGAACTCAATTTAAGTCTCCCATGAGAGTGGTTGAAATCCAGCAATTGGAGCAGTCACCTGCCTCCAGGGTCCGTACCAGTGGACAGATAAAGACAAGAATCAGAGTCAGGAACACAACCCAGCACACTGACGCAGGATGCAGGCAAGTTAACCGCTAAGCTAAATGCCCACTCCAGGATTTGCATATGTTGATTTATGTTGTTATTTCTACATCTCCTTCCAAAACCACAGTGCTGGCTCTTCATTTCTTCATTCTATTTATAATTCCCACAAGGCCAGAAAGCTGAAAAGGTTTTGGTGATTCATTGATGATAAAATCTTATCCACTCTAAATCCACCTAGTGTTAAAACATTGCCTGACCTATCACGTACCATTTTTATTGATTTGTTTTAACCTTAAATTTACTACAGAAATATCTCCTAGGTTTAATTTTCACAAGGTTCTGTCCATGTCCCAGAGGGTCTTTTATGTCAAATGTGGTAGGAAAATAGGGTTGCATTTCTATAGTTTGAATTATTCTGAACCCTCAAACACGGCAGTCCCCCAAGAATTTCAACCAAGGGTCAATGGACAGCCTCTAGCTTACAAGTCGCCTAGGATGTAAAACAAACTTACTGTACAATGGCGTTTCTATGCATGTATCCAAGGTCTGCATCAATAAATAGGAATATTTTTAGAAGTTGCAATGAAGCTTAAGAAACGCCAGAGAGTAGATTGGCTCATTCATCTTACATCTTCTGGGCACACTGGGCTTGTATATTTCTGAACCTCCTTTACCATCCCACCTTCTTTCATTTAGACTGACTCACTTCCTTAGGGATGAAGTTACGAAAACAAAAACACATAGACTTTTCACATTTTGCTGAATTTTCATTACATTGAAGATGAAGTCTAGAGTTTTGGTGGTAGGCATCCATCATCTTCTTATATTCTCTCTCTCTCTCTCTCTCTCTCTCTCTCTCTCACACACACACACACACACACACACATCCAGTAGAAATGGAAAGCAAAGTTCTATAAAATAAGAGTAAAAAGTAAAAGAATTGAAAACTTCTTCTAGTAACAAAGAAGTATAGGATTCTTCCTGTTAGCTCCAACTGCATTTGAATATGCACAAAATAGCTTGGGTGAGAAAAAGAGCATCCCCCAAAGTAAAACTGTATTGCAACACTATTCTTTGTATTCCTAGTTTTTGAAACATTTACTCCAGGGGCTGGAGTGATAGTTCAATTGGTTAACCCTCTGCCGGCAATAGTTGGCATCCTGTATGGATACTTGTTCATATCCTAGCTACTCTGCTTCCCATTCAGTTCCATGCTTATAACCGAGGAAAGCAGTGGAGAATGGGCCAAATCCTTGGGACCTTGCACCCATGTGAGAGATCCAGAAGAATCTCCTGACTCTTGATTCTTGGCTTTATATTAGCTCAGTTCTGGCTCTTGAGGTCACCTGAAGTGTGAACTAGTGAGTGGAAGATATTTCTGTCTCTTCTTCTTTATGTAAATTCTCCTTTCAAATGAAAATAAATAAATATTTTTAAAAATGAAAATTTATCCCATAAAATTAAGAATTGCATTGCATGATTTTAACAAATGGAAGTCTAAAGCATGTGGCAAATGGAGTATATAGAGATATTAAAAATCTTCTTAAAATAATTATTTTTAAAATACAAGATTTAAATAAGAACTGAGATGCATAAGCAATAAAAGTTAAAAAAAAAAAAAGACAAATGGCATTTCTGTAAGCCCAGGAAGCTCCTGCACTGCAAAGGAAACAATGAACAAAGGGAAGACCCTTCCAATCGGATGGGAGGAAATATCTGGAAACTATGCAATTGACAAAGGTTTAATGTTCAGAATCTGTTAAGAGCTCAAGAAACTCAACAACAACAACAGCAAAACAAATAAGAAGCAGGCAATGGACATGAACAGGTATTTTTCTAAGAATGAAATCCAAATGAACAGACACAAAAAAGTGCTCAGAATCACTAGCCATCAGGGAAATGCAAATAAAATTCACCATTAGGTTTCACCTTACCTCAGTCACAATGATTTTCATACAAAATTCATAAAGCAATAAATGCTGGCAAGGAATGGGAGGTGGAAATGTACCCTAACCCACTGATGATGGGAATGTAAGCTAGAATAACCATGAGGGAAGACAGTATGGAGATTCTCCAGAAACAGATTGACCATATGATCCAGCCATCCCATTCTTGGGTGTTTATCTCAACAAATGGAAACAAGCATATGAGAGAGTGGCCTGTACATCCATGTTTTCTGCAGCTCAATTCACAGTAGCTAAGATACAAAATCAACCAAGATGTCTATCAATTGATGTCTGTGTAAAGAAAATGTGGTACTTACACACCATGAAATACTAAGTCAAAACAAAGATTGGAATCCTGTCTTCTGCAACAAAATGAATGCAGCTGGAAACCATTAAGTTTACTGAAATAAACCAATATCCCAAAGACAAATATCACATATTGTCCTAGATTGAAGTCACTAATATGCAGAGAAAAAAATAATGTATATAAACGTATATAAATAATGTATATGAGCAAAATTTACATTTTTAGATTTTATTATTATCTATAGTAGTGTACTTTAAATGTGCCTCATTCTGATCCTTAGCTGGCAAAAGGGCATCAAGATAGATATTGGCACAAACACCAAAGAAGCCACTGGACCTCTAAGAACCTATGCACGGGAAAAGGTGAAATCAGAGTTGAAAAGACAAATGCAATGGAATAAGAGTCTTGAAGAAAGCTGTGTGGGACGCAGGACTTTCACATCCCTATTTGTACATAGCCTATGGGAAAGGAGCAGAAGCCACTGTTTTCAGAGTGTTAGTGTTGTGTCTTAAGAGAGAATGCTGCTGACTGCAGGCTCTTTCACTCACTTGCAAACAGAAATTCGCAAGAGATCAATTTGCAATAAAGACAACACTTCTTGGGAGCTAATGGTTGAACCCAAGGTAGGCAGCATAGTGGAAAGGGTAGTTATACTGACTGTCGTCCTTACCAGAGTTCAACAGGGTCTTTGGGGAGGCTCGCTGATCCTTGGATATGCACTTGGCCTGCAGTTCTAGCTCATTCTCCTCACCACAGGATACTTCATCACTGTGAGCCATACTTAAAGTCACTAAGTTTTATTACTTGGGTTTGCTTGACTTAACATGCTATAGAACATTTTTTATCAACAACTCAACTGTTTTTAATTCAATGTGTTTGATCTACTTAGACTCTCAGATTGGTTCATTCTTTTGGCATCATCCCTGCTAATTCAGTTCCTTTGTGTCAGATAATTGTTTGCCATGGTTCAGTCTATATATTGATTAACCTTGGGTCAATGGGGTGGATGGTACATTTTCAGTCTTGTGGTAGGAATGCTTTGGAAGGTGACTGCTGCTGAGTCGACTGAGCCCACCAGCCGCAGCTCCATTTGTTTGCTCCTCCTATGGGAAACATTTGAACAAGTACTTAATCGCCTTCTAAGTTTCTGTCCTCTCAATTGCTTAAATCCACTCCAATCAAGCTCCAGCCTCTTAGTAATCTGCAAATACAGCTTATCTCAAGGTCACCACTGAACTACACTAAATTGCTAAATTACAGAGAAATGACCAGTCATCTGATTTGACCTCTCAGCTGTTTCACTGGTGATTTTGGTAGCCTAGAATTTGGAGAGACGGGTGGCTCCAGAAAAAATACACGTACATATTGTATCAATTTTTAAGAGAAAAAGATTAAGAATCAAATATTCTTTATAAAATCTTTGGGCATCTATTTAAAGCAATGCTGCTTCTAGGGGGTTCAACAAATTTTCTAATTGTTTCAGTCTCAGCTCTATTTTTTGTCTTTAACTGTTTTCATGTTTTCTGCAACACAACTGCCATTAGGTCCAACGGTATGATCTGTTTTCAGTAGCTCAGTTTCCCTTGAGTAAGAATTTAAAAAGCAAGTTCTGGAACTAAGTTTTTCATTGAGCTATGTTTAGGCTATAGCCATGCTCTAGTCAGAATCCTCTGCTATTGCAATTGACCAAAATTTGTTGATCTTCAAAATTATGTAAGAAAGAAGTTAGAGTAACATCGCAAGAGTGAAGAGAGGAGAGATAAAGAGAGGATATCAGAGAATCTGACACCAGAGCAAGAGTAAAATGCTCTGACTACTAAGTTCTGCAAAATCTTACTAATCATTTCCTTTTCAGAACTTTAAAAACTCAGTTTAAGCTATTTTTAAGGCATTGTCTTCATTCCTACTGGGTACTTATAGACAAGAGCTCTCTGAGCCCTCAGGAAAAAAAAACCATATATTTCTTGTTATCAGTTTTCAGACTTTTTCCTCCAAATTGAGAATGCAACATCTGAAACCCGAGTGCAACTGGTCAATGGGATGAAGACAAGCAATTTATTTCCCAACATTTTCTAAATAGAAATGTTAGATGCTGACTTGATTGATTTTAAGGAAATGTGTAACCACTGTTTCTATTTTTTGGAAAAATGCTACTTTCAGAGTAATTAGGCATAAATTTCAATCTATGGTTTTGAGAGTTGTTTAGATAAATCCTCTTAATTTGTCAGAGGTAAATTGACTGCAAATCTGTAGTCGCCCTTATCCCAATAAGCTCTGTTTGTTTTGATTGCAATTAGAATGAAAGAAAGGGGATGACTGTGATTGGAAAGACAACCTGCTGTAGGCTGTTAATGTTTATTATAACCATCTCCATACATAGACAAAGGACAATTTTGGAAAAACATAAATTGATGCATACCTTAATGAAACAGATCACTTTTCTTTTCCCTACTAATTTCCTGTCAATTCAGTGAATTATCTGGCAGAAACATCTGTTTATCTCATTGAGCCAGCCTCAGTAATCCTATGTGCTGCTTTTATGCAATTTTTGCAGTAGGTTTGGTAGATAAGGTTACTGGAAACAAGAGCAAAGCCAAGGACAATGCCACAGATCTAGGCTGAACACCTCTTAAATACAGGTCTTAGAAATACAGTAGTGGGACAAGAAATAGGGTCATGATCACAAGGAATCAATATTCTAGGGCAACTGAAACAATAAGATCAAACGAAAGTGATGCAAACTCAATGGAATCTTTAGTTTTGCCTCAGGAAATCATGTGATGCATTCTTGGACAAACTATGGATTCAACAAGCGTCCAAGCAGTGAGATGATTTTTGTATGAACCAAATTACTTGTGATCTCCTAGGTCCACGATTAGGAATTTGTAGTAGAGATGAGCAGAGGATTTGTAGGCAGCCACAGTTTAAGCTTTTAGTCAGGATTCTTCTCACTGTTGTGTGAATGGGTGAACACACACACATAAAGCACACAGAAAAAGCTCTCAGGTAACTTCTTGGATCCTCAACCTGAAAAAACCATTGAAGTGCCAGGGGCAAAGAGGACAGACAAACGCCTCCTTCCTATACATACAGAGCTTGCAGGAAAAGCAAATCCTTCAGTACTCCCTGGATGACAAACCTCTTGCCTATCGTCAGCTACCATGGCAACAAGCGAACACCAACCTCTGTTGAATTGGAAGTTGGAACACTCCCAGTGAGATGGAAATACCACCTGGATAGAAACAGTCAGCCACACCTCAGTAAAAGAAGTCTTCCTTTCTTACTTCCTTGCCTAAAACCTGCTAACTCTGAAAAGTAGTGACTGACAGTCTCCTACAAAGAAACTGCAACATTAAGGTTGTGAGGATGAAAATAAAAGTTCTGCCCGAAACACTGAGTGGTGCATGGGCTTCCTGAGATGTCTGCACTGTACCCCATTCGAGCAAGTCTGCCCTAGGGTTAGGGTGCTCCTAAAGACAGAAGTGCAAGGAGTGGTAAAACAAGGATGTCAGGGAAATGAGTGGGATTGGGTCACAGACCTGCTTTTATTTTAAGAACAGCAGAGCTGACAACAATTGTAGAATCCTGGCACTTTAAAGAGCTCTACCAGGAGAACGCAGCCTTAGACAAGGTAGCTTGCTGCAGGTGCATCTACCTGTGTCTCAGTGCCCTCATATTCTTCTGTCCCTCTCAGATTAACATCCATTTTCCTGAGCTCCTACCTGTTTCATGTATATATATAGAAATACACACATATGTAACATGCATGCAATGTGTTCTCAACATTATCAGAACAATTAGAATTAACTGAAGTTTCTGTCCTTGGTTCTAAAATTCCTAGAACCTCTGACTTTGATAAGTGACTGTGGAGAAAATTTACTCCAGAATGTACTTTCCTGTAATGTAACTGTATCTTCCGATTCATTTACGACTCAAATGTTTTCAGGTTGATTTTTTTTTATTAATTGCCCACACTTGCCATACTTGCAGAGTATTAATATTATGAATGACGCTAAGAAGACAGTTGTTCTTCCCACTTACAGGTGTGATGTACCATGAGGACAGATGAAAATCGGAATGACACCACTGATTAGAATACTTGTCAGTCTGAGAAGACTAATGAAGTCTATATTGCCAAAGGGACATTGCCGGCTTAGTGTTGTACAAATATAAGGGGTTGTTGTTTTATTCATGGTTTCCAGTGGTGGCCCCAGAACCTGTGTGCTGATGAAATGCCATTTGCTTTAACTCCATGGGATCTCAGTAACTTTCCATCGATGTATAAATTTTCCACTGATGTGCATCATTGTGACAGGCCTCAAGTAAACACAGTCAGCTCTGTTTTAGGCAAAGTACATTGCATACCACCAAGGAAAAATAAAAAAGGAATGTCAGTGCTCAGCATATAGCTGAGTAATTCAGTAACAGGTTGGTGAAAATCAGCTATCCAATGGCTGCAGTTCTAAACAGGTTGACAAAAAGTTACATAATATGACCTTTGCCTTTTCATCTAGACTTTATGGCTTTTTCTTTATCTGGTCTTTAAAGCAAACAGGGGAATGTGTGCCTTGGCAAAATTATGTTGGAAAGAATGAGACCAACACACTTTAATGTTTGTGTAACCAGAAAAGCATTCCAAGTGGGCTATGCTGTGTATATTGAGGTTTACAAATAAATACAACACAAACTGCAAAGTCATAACAAGAAAGCCTGACCAGCACACATCTTTAGATACTCTCCTCAAGGCATTCCATCAACAGCCTCTTAGGGAACTCCTGGAGAACACGGCTGGACAGGAGCAATGAGGCAATCCAGCACATTGAATGTTGACAGCAAAGGAACCCAATTTTGCTCTTAGTTTTACATTTTTCTCTGGATAATCTGCATATCCCAAAAGGCCTCCCATTTCTTCTCCAAATGCATTGAGACCATCGATTCTAATTTCTCATCCAGATTTCCCCTGCCCTTCTGAACCTCTTGTGTTTTGAGATGTTTCACTGGTATGTTTCTTTGCAGAAAAGGGAACATACTTGAATGATTTGATTTCCAAGTTTCCCAGACCTCTAGGTTTTCTTTTATAGCTATCAGTCATGTCTTTTCTTTTTTTCTTTTTTTTTAAGATTTATTCAATTTATTACAGCCAGATATACACAGAGGAGGAGAGACAGAGAGGAAGATCTTCTGTCCGATGATTCACTCCCCAAGTGAGCCGCAACGGGCCGATGCGCGCCGATCCGAAGCCGGGAGCCTGGAACCTCTTCTGGGTCTCCCACGCAGGTGCAGGGTCCCAATGCATTGGGCCATCCTCAACTGCTTTCCCAGGCCACAAGCAGGGAGCTGGATGGGAAGTGGAGCTGCCGGGATTAGAACCGGCGCCCATATGGGATCCCGGGGCTTTCAAGGCGAGGACTTTAGCCGCTAGGCCACGCCGCCGGGCCCCAGTCGTGTCTTTTCATGAAAGTCTTTTAAGGATTGACTGGGCTTGACTGCTGGGAAAGTGCTCAGGATGCTTGCAACCCATCTCAGAGTACCCAGGATAAAGCCTTGGCCCCTGTTCCAGCCTCCAGTCCTCTAATCACGTATTGCCCTGGGTGGCCTGGGTAACAGACCTAGGCCATACCTAGTCATTGTGCGCTTGGGAAGACAATGAGTAGACAGAAGATGACTCTCTCTCTCTCTCTCTCTCTCTCTCTCTCTCTCTCTCTCCTCCCTCCCCATCCTTTATCTGCATGTATACATAAAATTAAAGAAGATGTTTTCTGTTTGGTCAGGTGTCATGTTACTTTTTGGTGAAAACAAGAAAAATGGAAAAGACATTGTTCTTGCTCTCAGGAAATACGGCAAAATGGATAATAGAAACATTGATAAAATTGGTTGCGCATGGTTATGGAATTCAGATAGCATTTGGAGTTATGGCTCTGACAGACAGACAGCTAATGTTGCAGACAACTGTGCTCAGCTCAGCCTGCAGTCCACGCTCTAGGGAAAGGCCCCACTTCTTGGCGTCTCTTTATGGAAACACTGAGCTGGAGAGTGCTTCAACTGTGTCTATCCTGACAGCCAGCTGACTGAGCTGATGATCTGGCAAGACCTCTGAGACAGGTGGATTGTCAGAATACTGTGGTTGCGAGGAAGGTTGGGAAGCTGTAGGTCTGTGCTGAGGACAAATCATGCCCCCATGAGATAACGGCTGTGAGTGGAGCATGTCTTAGGTGACACCAGATGACTTCTCCTTCCACCCTGAATGCTCCCGCACGTTCTAGGTACTGTCCTAAAAGACAATCTGGGCTTGTGGAGGCAAAGAGTAAAATAAAGCCTTGGAGAATGGGCAGGGCAGTGGTTCAGCAAGAAAAGGGTGTTTTTGATGCTGTGCGAGATATATTTGAACAGCAAAAATTATCCCTTAGGTTACTTTCATGTTATGATTTTCTGGAATGCTTTTAGCGTATCTTACTCTGCCACTATGAAGAACCTGTGAAATAAGTGGAAAATTTCTGTATCATGTCTAGGAAAGGGAGGCTTATAGAGATCTAACGGGTTTCTGAAATAATTAACTCAATCAAGTGTTGGCCTCTTTGAAAGAAGGTTTCAGGATCAACCTGATACTTCTCTTTTTAATCTTTAGAGTGATGCTTCCCAGATGACTCATTCCCTGGTTGCTTTTTGCAAATGAGCCCATCTACTGCATCTTGGGTCACCTCTCAATTGCCCATCATCTCATCTCTATTGTTTTAGAGAGCAGTCTGAAGCTTGTACTTCTCCCAAATATCTTTGAAATGAAGTAAATTCTTTTGGGAAGAGATTAGCTCTCCTCTATGCATTGCCAGTGCACCCCAACCTCCTGCAACATGTTTAAGCCAAGGCTCTGCAGCTGGCAAACTACTTTCTGAGTTACATGCCCACATTTGAAGCTGAACACTATTTGGGAAAAGAATGTAGGGAAGCAGCTTTTGTTTTTCCTGGCTCTCTACTGAACCGTGCATTGCAAGCCAAGGCAGGGCTGACCAGTGCCCTGTGTCTTTAACTTGGCATATGCACACTCACACTCACACACACACACACACCCCATAGCAATGCCCCCAGATTGGGAACTAGGCCAATGAAGGAGGCCTCCATTTCTCAATCACATTGATACAGGGCACTGTCTTAAATAATTAGCTCTCTGGGAGTGAATTTGGAAAGAATGACACCCTGATCCTCCTAGGAAGCAAAGAAAAGAGGGTCCTTGGGGGTACTGTCCATGGCAATGTCAAGTGGAGCTTCTGCCTCTTGCTAAGCTGAAAGTAGAAATAGGACAGAAAGGTATTGGCTCAAGTACCAACACTTCTGCCATTCTTACTACACTTTTATAATTTTCTGAATCAGTGGTTTTGTCGATTGCTATGTGTCATCAGCTCCATTTCCTAAAACTTTGAATGGTGCTCAGTTTTTCATTTTGGTCTCCTTATGCTGCCAGAAGTCAGTTTCTATATTATAGTGTTGTGGTGGAATGCTGGCTTATTAACTGTCAAGCTCACACCGATTGTAGGGAATTTTAATATATGGAGGTCTGCAATGTTTCTGGGTATCATTTTTTAAGATCAACTTTTTGGATACATGATTTCCATCTGATAAAATTTATTGAAGGGTACATTCTAATGATTTTAGACAAACATATACACTGGCAGAGCCATTAACCAAGTCAAGGTTTACACACAGTCTGTCACTGCAAGGAATCGCTCGAGCTTTGCTCACTCACAGTCATACCACTTAACCTTCCGCTCCAGACAGCCATGGATGGGCCTGTTTCACACTACAGACATGACATTTTAAGGCTCTTTTAAAAATTTTCTGGTCCTCACAGATGCGCTGCCTGGTTATAATTCAATTAGCTCAGAGTCTCTGCCAACAACTTAAACATCCAGGGAGCTATTTGAGGACAGTAGGTATAGCTGAATAAAACAGTAGAGCTATTGAGATCATTCAGAGTTATTTGACTTTTGTCTGCTCTGAATTTGCTTCCATAACTTTACCTCTGCTGCAAAGCTGCCAGTATCCATCCTCATCCCCTTTTGACCTTAGGTATTCGGAGTTTGTGCCTGTCACTCTCAACAGGACTCCAGGGCTCCTACAAATACATTTTTTAATAAAGTGCTTTTGGGGTCAGCATGATGACTCAGTTGTCTAATCCCCAGACTTCAAGGGCTGGGATTGCATATGTGCACCAGTTCACGTTCCAGCTACTCCACATCCTATCTAGCTCCCTACTTGTAGCCTGAAAAAGCAATGGAAGATGGCCCAGATCATTAGGACCCTGCACCCTTTGAGAGACATGGAATAAGCTCCTGGTTCCTGGCTTTGGATTAACTCAGCTCTGGCTGTTGTGGCCCTTTGCAGAGTGAACCAATAGATGATCTTTCTCTCTGTCTCTCTTTCTCCCTGTAAATCTGCCTGTCCAATAATAAGTAAACAAATTAATTTTTTTAAATAGCGCTTTCAATTTCCATAGTTTGGAGTTTTTACATTTCATTCATTTAGCAGTCATTGTGTCCCCATTTATTTTTGGTTGCTGAAACAGAGTACCCTAGAATGGTCCTTTTTAAAGGAAAGAACTTTATGTAGCTCATGGCTCTGGAGCCTGGAAAACCCAAAAGCTCACATTATCTCAGCTTTTAATGAGGACCTCAGGATAGATGCAAAAGCATATAGCAGACACACACCGCAGGAGGCAACCATGTTTCATTACAACTAACTCTCGGTATCCAGTGCAGATGCAACAGAAAGGCACTTATCTTCCTTACTGATCACCTCTTTAAGCTTTACTGCCCAATGCCAACACAACAGCCATCAAACTGCTAGGTAAATTTCAGACAGTAGACACCATAGCATATGGTGCAGCCTGCAGAAATCAGCTCTAGATGTTTCAAAAGGACAGATATATACTTTCTCTGATATAAGGCAGCATTCTCACAGAATACAAAACAAATAGAAATATCGGTAAATGTGTATATATGTTTGTTCTCACTGATGAACTATATTATGGAGAATAGCATACTGGGAAGGGAAGATATGTTGGAGTAGGCAGCTCTATTCCAAAACAAAAGGAGAACTCCCAATGAAACTGGTAAAGATACCTTGACAATATGATATCAGATTTTCTAGCATTGTTAGTACCTACAATGCCATGATACACTTAAATAGCAGAATGTTGGACTTGCGAATGTGATGAATGGTGCGTGGGAAGGTATAATGGTAGAAGAAGAAAGCCCCGTACCTATGAAACTAACTAAATAAATAAAATGAAACTAAATGCATAAAAATTTAAAAAAATCAGATTCAGACCCTCTCCATCATCACTGGGGCATAAGAAAATTTCATTGAATTGAGCATTCATCAACCAGAAGAAAACAAGACCCCTGTTTTCTTGTAGTGATTCTCCTACTGATACTTGCAGACTGCTGTGAAACCATCTTTTTCTCCTTGTCTTCCTCAAGGTTATTCCGCCTTGGTTTTTACTGCTTTGACTCTTGTGATTTGATGTGTGGGGAATGTAACTTTCTGCTCACAGAATGTGTGTTCTACACATGTGCTTCCCGACAATGCCACGGAGACAGCAGCAGCTTTGGTGTGGGCAGTGGCATCTCATGGGTGTCCTTGTGTCCGGGATGAATGTGCGCTTGAGCACCATAAGGGCACAATCACTATTCGTAGTGGGCCAAGGAAAGCTACACTGGTAGGCCTTTAATTTCTCCCGCTATGTAAATGATAACGGTGATGTCATCCAATTATAATGGAGTCACCAAGCTGATAAGTCGCTCAGAAAGCCTTCTGTAATAATTCTCTCTGGGAGTTCATCTTAACGCCTGGATGCTTAGCCTGAAATGATTAAGGACTGTGTGGAGCTCAGACTAGTCATTCTGCATTCACATTTGTGAACCGTTTTCTCTAATGTTGAAGACATGAGCTGGTACCCAATCAGAGTGTGATTCTGACATCTGGGGAGGGATTCACAGTCAGTCTCTGTCTCTCTCCCCCAACTCCTTCCCTCGCTCGTACTGTATGCCTCCTTCTCTCTCTTTGAACAGCAAAAAATGATTCCTGCTTTTTAAACAGCAAAAAACAATTACTACATTTTTTTTTTAAGATTTATTCATTTTATTACAGTCAGATATACAGAGAGGAGAGACAGAGAGTAAGATCTTCCATCCGATGATTCACTCCCCAAGTGAGTCGCAACGGGCCAATGCGCGCCGATCCGAAGCCGGGAGCCTGGAACCTCTTCTGGGTCTCCCACGCGGGTGCAGGGTCCCAAAGCTTTGGGCCGTCCTTGACTGCTTTCCCAGGCCACAAGCAGGGAGCTGGATGGGAAGTGGAGCTGCCGGGATTAGAACCGGCGCCCATATGGGATCCCGGGGCTTTCAAGGCGAGGACTTTAGCCGCTAGGCCGCGCCGCCGGGCCCAATTACTACATTTTTAAACAAAGATTTAATATTTAAAAAGTTAATATGAAGAAAAAAGATTAACAAAGAAAAAATGAATCATTTCACCTAAAATGCTTATTTGTGAGCTGTTTTACTTGGTTACATGTATTTAAACAGGCCCCAAAGACTGGCATCAAGTCCAATTCTGCCACTCACAGTATCACAAACTTTTGGTGACTCAGCCTCACTTTGTGATTGATTATTTATTTATTTATTTATGTATATTTAGCACTCATTACAGCGCTGGCTCTCATCTCTCAGATTCCTTAGGAATCACTAGTCACTGATCACTGTGACTAAAAGTTTTGCTATTCAGATTACATTGGGCAGCACAAAGAAATTAGTTGCTGGGTTGCTGTATTTGCAACCCAACGGCCTCCTTCAAATTCTGTGTTTCTAAGCATCTACACAGTGAAAAACAAGATGAGGGGAGTGTCTGGTGAACACAAACCTCAGTGATCTATTTCCCTATGTGCATTTCCACACAGCCTAGAAAAATAATATTGCACCTCTTTGCTCAATTACGTAAAAAGATATTAGTGGTTAATATTGTGAGTATTCCACCTGCCTTGCACTACATTAAGTTCTAGATAAGCCATAGTGACCATAAGAGGCTGATTCTTGTTTTTGGGAAACATTGAATTCAGTGGGAACCACCATCAAGAGATAAGCCAAAAGTCATAGTCAGGCTTCTAAGAATACTGTAATGACAGCTGCTAATAAAAAAAAATCGCTTTGAAAATCAACATATGACACAAATACAAAAGTCTGAATTCCTCCAAATCCCCAGCCCACAAAAAAAACTTAAGCAAAGAAAAGGAAAATCTGAGGCAAGAATCCATTAAGCAAAGAGTAATTGTTAAGGAGAATAAAAGGGGAACATTAAGTTCACAAAAGTCCCTGCTGAATGGAGTGGTCAAAGAAATCACAAAAACCATTTTGAAAAGCTCAGAATGGCCATAATTAAACTTAAAATTTCCTACAGCCTGCAAGACTCTTTGCTGAATCACTGAATTTTAGATATGAAGACATAAACCAAGCACAAAAAAGACCCATTGTCACAAGAGAATTTTAGACTCTGGGTAAACAAAAGCCAAAGGATTAAGAAAACACCAGGAAGAAATTTCACATCCACAATTCAAATATGTTCAATTAAATGTGGGGCTGTATTTTCGTTAACTTTCTTTGGATGTCTAAAAGCCTCGTATGACTCAATCCCTGCACTTGTGCTCATATGTAGAATGTAAGTAGTGATTTCTTTATCGTCACTTGGTTAGAAAAACTTGGTGGATGGGGATGGTGTTTTCCTTGTCCTATGTGTCCCTAGTACCCGGAAGAGAGTGTAACATACAGAGAGCACTAAGGGGTTCTTAGAGAGTATTTACTTACCAACTATGTGATAGTAGGGAGAGGGGAGAACCCCATTTTCATGCTATACAATTACTCCTGTTATGGCTGATTTCAAGCCAATGCCACATCACTGAACATGATGTTGGAAAGAAATACACGCTGGAGAAATAGAGAAGTAGATTTACCAAAAATACCCATCTCTAGGATTTAAAACAATGTCTATTCAGTGAGTGCAATTAGAAAAATATGACCATAAAAGAAGCTAGATTAGCCTACAGAGTAACACAATGAAATTCTCAAATGCTGAAAGGGAAAACAAATCTCTACTGAGAGATGTCACTTGTGTTTGGAAGGCCGTGAAGTTTTCACTAGAGCAGTGATTACCAGCAGTAGCAAATGGGATTGCATGGTGGCTTGAGCAGGACGTATTGCCTTGCTTCTCTCTAGCATTCTGAAAGCAGAGACACTCCTGACCATTGGGTGACTTTTCACAAGTAAACAATTAGGCGAAGTCTCAGATAGGTCAGTAATGCAAAGACTGGGGAATTCTGTCATGCAGTCACAAAGAATGCTCTGTCTAGAACAAGGGGACAGCACATACGAAGACCATGAAGTATGGAGGAAAAGAGGATATGTCTACAAGGAGTTTAATATGGCAGCAACAGAGTGCACCAAGGGGAAGCCAGGGAGGGAGGATGAGGTTGGAAAGAGAGACAAGCACAGCAAGGACAAAGACCATAGGAATTTGCTAAAGTGGACAGGGACGACTTGAAAATTTTAAAAGTGTTTTGCAAGAAGAGTGACTATAGCAAGTCATTGCTCAGAGCCAAGAGGCTCTAAAAGAGATGATGTCTGAGCAAAATGTCTACTTGAAGATGACTGCAGGCATCCTGCTCAGTATCTTACAAATATTACCCATGGGACTGTAGCCTGCTGAAAGATATGAGCAGGTTCATGCAGGCGTGCACACATGAGCTCATCTGTGTGTGTGTGTGTGTGTGTGTGTGTGTGTGCGTGTGTGTGTGTGCAGGAGACAGGCTGAAGGAGGATATGCTGATTAAATACATTGGAAAAGGTTATGGACAATAACCTTTGTAAAATTTTCAGTTCACACAGTTGTAAAGGACTGCTTAGTCTCATGTTACCTGGGATGCTTTAGGAATAAGCTGAGTCTTAACGAAAATATTTTCACAAAGCTGTTACAGCTAAGTAACCCATTCTTAGGATACCTGTCTATTTTTTAAAAAAAAATTGTATTTGCTGATCACCATAGCCAATTCATTCTTACTTTTAAGATTCTCTTGGTGAAAAAGGCAGAGATAATATATTCTGGTGGGTTTTTTTTGAGGGGCTGGAGAAACAGCACCCTTTCTCAGACAAGAGAATGATATTTTTAAAATTACGTTTGGAGAAAGAAAATAAATAAATAAATATATGTATATATAAATAAGCTTTTGCTGTGTTTTGTTTACTTCTCTCACTTTAAAAACTGTTATAGTTTTTAACTGACTTATGGGAATTGTAGTGTTTGTGGATGCTGTGTGATACATCCGTGTGTGGATCATCTATGACTTTTAGGGCCAGGCATTCAGATCCCAGCAGTGCAGGCTTTGTCCCACACCGGCACTCACTGCTCTCGGTGGGCTCTGGCCTTCAGGTGTGGGTTATGGCATTCTTTCTTGAGTGTACCAAATATCATGTTCAGATGCAGAGCAAGAGGTAAAGGGGGCATTTGAAAGTCCTTTAGACTTTCAGAAACAAAAAATCTACTTTAGGGTGATTTCTATTAATTATATCTGGCATGCAACAGAAATAGTACTTGGAGCCAAATCACAATTAAAATTCTAATTCACTGAGATAGAAATTGGTTAATTGGATAAGAAATGTGGTGATCCTTGGTATAGTTGGGTAGAATGCTTTCAGGGTGGGCAGACACTAAAGGGTATCATTTGGAGAGGAGAAAAGAAAATCTACTCTTGGACCCAGCGCTATAGCCTAGTAACTAAATCCTAACCTTGCAACTTGCATCTGTCTCAGCTGCCTCACTTCCCATTTAACTCCCTGCCTGTGGCTTGGGCAAACAGTAGAGGTTCAAAGGCTTGGAATCCTGCACCCATGTGGGAGAGCGGGAAGAAGCTCCTGGCTTTGGATCAACTCAGTTCTGTTGCAGCCACTTGGGGAATGAACCAGTGGATGTAAGATCTTTCTCTCTGTCTATCTTCCACTCTGTTAATCTGCCTTTTCAATAAAAATAAAACATTTTCTTAAAAAACGAAACATACTCTTTCCTATATTCCCTCTCACTTCCCTCTTTAAGAAGCAGTCATAAACTGCTTAAAGCATTGCTTTTTTCTATCGATCTATGCTTGTAACAACTATATAGCTCCTTCGACTTAAGCTAAATAAGATATCAGAAGAGAGAGCGGGACTTAGATTCAAGAACAAATTTTATTTTTGTTGCATACTGATTGTACAATTCTAATAAAGTTCCTAAATTTTAAATACATATTTTTCACAGAGTCCTAACAATACCAAATTGAAACAGATGTAGTAAGCATAAAACAGAACGGCATAATATGCAAACAGAGTAACTTAATAGATGGAGAAATTTGGCCTGGTCCATAACTTGGTCTCTTTCTTTTGTGGAATTATTTTCTAGCAGCATCATTAATATTCTATTGAAGCCAACAAATATTTTTTCAAACTCAAATGTGTTGATTAAGGTTAATAATAAATATGCATAATGCTCATTACCCAATATTTTATTTGGAAAACATTATGCGGCAGTAATACTCATGTTTGTGGGAAAAAAGAAACATAAAAATGTCCTTTAAAGAGTGATTTTTCAAAAGTGTTCCATTGTACATAATTACTTTTAGATTATCGTGTAGTGTTTCCATAGATGCATGCATTATATGATGTTCAAATCCAGCCAAACATATCTCCGTAAGTATTTCTCATTTTCTTATAATGACAACTTTTAAAACTCTGTGATCAAGATGAATAAAGAGTGATTTTATTAAGATGAAATCTTTTTGAAAGGCAAAATCAGAGAATAGGACAATATGATTATACTGATGAGTTGATAAAAAATAGAAGCCACTTAGAGATGTGCTCATCTCTTCTTGGGACTTATTCCTTCTAAAGTAATGTTGGATTCTGCTTTTAGCTCACAGAACAGCCGGTTCCCCAAGGAGTTATTGGGCCTTGGAGTTTTGGTCTCCTCAGATATGGTATTAACATCACAATAAACTAAATTAATATTGTTGTGCATCTTTAATGTGTTTCTTTTTCTTTTTTTTTCTGGAACTCACCAATAAATTAGTTTATATGTTCTGATTCAGGGATAAGCTTTGATTCCCAGTGCCCCAAAGAAACCTCCATTAATAAGCTACTCACAGTGCAGAACTTTCAGTTCCTAACTTGCTCATTACCAGGCTTTAACATACTTGATCACTCTCCTTTTAAAATATGAAATTTTCTGTGGGTCTCCAGCATACACCTTTCCAATTTCCTCTGTCATCAATGGTACTACAGTGTGTTCTCTGCATCTGTGAATTGTTTTCCAATTCCTATATAAGGGCACCCCCTCGGATTTCATGCTTCAGTTTTCTTTACATTAACTTCGTGATTATGTGTGGGGTTAAAATTAAATTTACACCATCAGCTCCAACTTTTTTCTAAGCTCTATGCTTATGTGCTCAATTGCTCATTGGGAATTCCTTGTTGGATCCAAAAGGAGGATCTCCCAGTAAATACATCTCAGAAACAACTGTTAATATCAGCACACCAGCCTTACTATGTCCTCAGACTCTAACCTCAACATTGTCGCATTGTCATCTACCCAGCTGTTGAATCAAAACTTTTGAGTCACCCTTGATCTCATGCCAAATCCTAGATGCTGCATTCAATTAATCATTTTAAACATTCTTCAGCTTCAATGTACTTGATCCGCGCCGTATTCCTCTGGTGATAACATTCTTGTCAAAGCATCCGTCATTTCCTTCCCTGTTTACCACAATGCATTACAAAATAATCTCAATCTTTCTGTCCCTGCAGTGGAGCAGAGTTCTAATAGTATCCATAAGATCAAGTCATCTCAATGCTCATGTGTGAAAAGGCTTCCAGCCCTTCTTAGAATGAAGTTTAAATCCTTAACACACACAGGACTTCAGTATTACCTATATTCAATCTCAATTCCTAGGATTTTTCCTTCTGCTGCTCCAGCCCCGTTTATGTTGGATTTTCTTTGAGTTGAGTAGCAAGTACCATATCTCGAACCTTAGCATGTTCTGCATCTACGTTTGGAAATCCTTTGATCCAGATATATGTATGAGTAGATACTTAGAACTACGTACGTATTGCCTCATCAAGAGGGTCTACCTACAATTTCATAATATTCTTCCCTCACACTCACTCATATCTTTGTCCACTGCTAATTATTTCTTTGTTGCATATTTTACAAATATTTATTTACACAGCATCTGTACTCTAGAATGACATTTTGGTGAGTGATAGGCAATGATCCCTTCATACTGTGTCACCTCAGCATAGTGAAGCTATCTGAATCTGCCTGAATGAACATTCTGATGTTTGCAGAATACTGAAAATTTATTTAATGTCATATTTCTCAGCATGAGTGCCATGGTTAAGCGCCAACTGAATCTAAGTACGGGTGTATGAATTCCCACTGTTTGTGGGTCTTTTGTGTGTCCACATTCAAATATAACCACTTTGTGTGTCCACATTCAAGTATATAACCTTCTTGAAGATGAAAGCACATTATTCATTTAGAGCTTCAATGCCCATAACTGAGCAACACATGTAGAGAGAATTGAGTAAGAGGCTCTTGGATGAGTTTAATGGAAATTGTAATGAAGCTTCTAGGGTTTTTAATTGCCGATTGGAATTATCAAGAATTCATTCAGAGGTACTTCGATTGTTCAGGAATTTGCTCCAGTGCCTTGAGCTGTCTCCTCACAGTGCCATCAACTGCTTAATTAACACAACTGAAAAATCATTGTGAAGTGAAACTTTCTGGGTAACGGAATAATCTATAGCTTCTCTGGTCATTGTGTTAGCCACTTGTCATTATTTTAGCCCTTGAACTATGACTAGTATAAATAAGGACCTAAACCTCCAAGTCAGTTTACATTAAAAGTTTTTAAATGCACATGGTGATAGTTGACTCCCAAATGAGACATTCTAATCCTAGAACATAGGAGACAAGTGATTTTTTGACCTTATGCAACCCCGGATAGGGTCTTCTACAAAAAAATATTGAGGGATGGCCCTTATTTCCATCGTTCTATTTTCTGCAGCTTTAGTGTTCTTAGTTCATTCTAGCAATACATACAGAAAGAAAATACAAAACCTGTGTCCAGTGTGCTGAAAGCAGATATCTGACTTGGCAACATTGCTGGCAGTAGGCTACCTTGCAAATAGGATCCGGCAAGAATATGTAGGACATGATTGCTTTCAAGAGAGTCAGGCAGCAAAACCACAGGTTCTTGCAGATTCCCACTTAATTACACATTGCGTTTTTTCTCTGTAGCTGGTGCTAGACGTGCAGGCTTTCACTGAGCAAGTGGGAAAGGGAATACAAAAATGAGTATTTAACATCTTCCCGATAATACCTGATTGTTTCTTCAATCTGAGATAGTGTAATTTAAAATATATAAGCTTATAGATAAAAGGCAAGTAATTATATCACAAATAACTCCACTCCATTCTTTGATAAATTCTAAAACACAACATTTTTAGCACATATAATAGGAAAAGAAGTTCAAATCCAGATTCTTTTCCAATAGCTTTCCTTTTAGATAGTATGCACACATGATATAGAAAGAAAATGACACATGGTTCACCTGTCACTGTATGCAAACTACGAGAGAAAGAATTGATGCACTTTTTGAAGAAAGAGCTAAAAATGCATACATAGAGTAGAAAGAGCAGTAAGAAAGCCTCAGACACACTGGTTTTCTCTCTGTTGGTCAAGCTGACCCGCATTCTCCAGGTAACTATTCCAAGACCAGATTTTCTCACCTGCAGTTTAATGGACACTTTCAGCGAGGTAGTTCTCTTTGGGCAGTGGTTGGAAGAGAGAGGATTAGGAGGAGTTACACAGGGAAGGAACAATACGTCTTTGCCAGGGAGGCATCTTGCGCATTGTAGGATGTTTAGTAGCATTTCCGGGTTCTAACCATCTATCTATGTGGCCAAAATTGTTCCCAGATATTGCCAATGCCCCCTGGGGATCAAACCATGGAGATCTATGGATGAAGAAAAACACCATTGTGTATTGTAGCTCACTGTCATTTCCTATTTAGCTGGTTCTTAGATTTTTAAGTTTTCACACCTCTTAACACTTTTTTTCTTAGATCTGAGAACCCATTTCATTGGTCAATCCTGCCATTTTCTTCTTTCAATTTTTTTTTTATTTGAACAGCAGAGTCACTAGGAGAAAAGGAGACACACAGAGATAAAATCTTACACTCTCCAAAAGTCTTCAACAGCTGGAGCTGAGCCAGTCTAAAGTGAGGAACCAGGGGTTGCATTCGGATCTCTCATGTGGGCGCAGAGGCCAAGCAGTTGGAACATCTTTGGTTGCTTTCCCAGGTCATTAGCAGGGAGCTGGACGAGACTTGAACTGGCACCCATATGAGAAGCCAGCACCACAGGCAGAGGCTTAACTTGCTGTGCCATAGTGCTGGTGGTCACATTTTCTTAGACTCAAATGTGGTCTTTCCTGCTAGTGTCTCTGCTTCACATTGGACATCTTTGTCTTGGTACTAAGAGATCTACATTTGAGGTTGGGTTTCCTGATTTTGGCCAACTGGAGATAAAGGTACATGACACAATCTTCTGGGAACAAAATGAAGTAATTTCTGGTAACCTCAGTTTTAGTTTCAACCTGCTGTTCAGTTAAATTAAATTCTTGGGTCTCACTTTACTTGTCTTATAAATGAAAATACTGGATTTTGTCCTAATGGCAGCAAAGATTAACAGAGATTAAACAAGGGAACAGATAGGCTTTTGCAAAGACATGAATATTTATCCTGTAAACATAAACAGCTAGAGTAGTAGCACCGTTCCTTATTCCAGGGCTGTTGATGTGGAATATAAAGGTCTAAGAAGCTGGAGACTCTCAGATATACTGTCCCAATAGTAAACTTTCAAAGCAAATGTGCATGTTTCTTATTCTTTTCTCAGGTAGTGACAGTATGCTGGCATTTTCAAGCATGGAAATTTGAGCTATCATTTACCACTGTGGCTGCACCAAAGCATTCTTGCAACTTTCAACTCAGCAACCTGAATCCCAGTGTTAAGTTGCCAAGTGAGTCCTGTGTGTCTCACTGGGGAGAAAGGATGTTGGGTGAGTGCAGTGCTCTCGTGAGAACTGGTTAGCTCCACCTACATCAATTCAATTCATTCAGTGCTGGGTTCTGAATGGCTGCACATCCCCATCAACTGTCTTATTAACTCATTGTGCCTCTAGATGTGGAGAACTATTTTTCTTTTGTGGTCACAGAATTTTAAAAAAACGACAGGCATGTGGAGGGACTCTCCATCATGTAGTTATGGAGTAATGTTATAGTCAGGTGCAATAAGCTTTCTGGTTAGGAGTTAGCCATTGCCTTACCTCTATCCTGAAAAGAAACTCCACTACACTTTGGAACTCAGTGTGTGTGTGTGTGTGTGTGTGTGTGTGTGTGTGTGTGTAAGCAACATTTTCTTACGCATTTGGGGGCAGAAATAGAAAGACCAAGCACCCCCAAAGCATGTTTGTGATTTTCTAAAGCTGGAAGAGGAGACAAAGGATGTGTCCTTTTTACACATCTTCCTTCCCATAAATGATGTTTAAGGAACAACACCTAAAGCCTCGCTAATGCTAAGTGAGACCAGACTTGTTAAGACACTGAACATACACCACAAGCAAAGCAGGAAAAGTGAACTTGACAAACCATGGCTGGGCTTGCCAAGAGGCTTAGCCTTGATTTCAGGGTCAGACCCTTGCCTTTTTTTCACCCCAACTTGGAAATGAGGGAAATATGTGCATAGTATTCAGATGTGTCATCCTTAAGAATGTGAACATTAAAGATAGCGGAGTGCGGGGAAGTAGGTCAAAAGATACTGACACAGTTAAAAATAGCCACACCACAAAAAAATGTGTTTCTATTTGGCACCGTGCCTGTTCACATTCACTCTAATTGGTCATTTGACTTGCTGGATGAAACAGACAGCCTTTCTTACCTCTTGGATGGAAGAGGTTATGGGACTGGCTACCCCAAGCAACACAGATTGGAGACCAAAATAGCTATTTCTACAACTAAAGCTGAAACCTACTTCTTTTCATGTCAATGATTCCCTCTCCCCAAATCACCATTATAACCTGCAGGACAGTTCTCTGCTCTTACTTTCTGGTTATTATTATTATTCCTCTCATCGTTGATTTATTTCTTCCCTACATTCTTAGTCTCTAGACCCAGCCTTGGATGGTGCCAGATGATGTCACAAGTCTAACCTTCTGACTGGGCCGATTCAGTTGGCATCACAGCCAAGTATGAAGTTCAAATTTGTGACTTCAAGTCTGTTCTATATATTTCAGCCACAGCTGATTTTGCCAGAATTTCAATCTTATCTCCATGTCTGAATTATTATTATTTTTTTAATGGAAGAAAGGAAATTAACTAAGCTCTAAAGATTTACACAAGAGAAGGCATGAAACATTACACTTGGTTCTTTTTTTTTTTCTTGCAAAGAATGTTACCATAAAAGTATTGCCCCTCTTGCCTTATTTCTTCACAATTTATTATGGTTATAGTACAGGGAATTTTGCTAATGGCTTAAGAAACTAAAGAGCTATATATCTATGACTAGACAAGTACCTAATGTGAACACACTGCTTTGAAACAATAATTTTGTATTGGAGTATTTGAGATCAGGAAATAAAAGATTTCTATTTTGCTTGTAACACAAAGATGAACATATGCTTGAATAAAGTTCAGGAAAATCAGCGAAGTAAGGGAGAAATTAAATATCCCTGAGAACTAATGAACGGAGCTTTTTAGGAACAAGGAGTTTAGGGCTTTAAGGGACTTCAGAGAGAATTCTAGCACTTGTTCAAAAGGATATGAAAGTTTTAAGCACATCTATGAGGTGTCAGAAGATTCAAATCACTAAATCCTTCCTGGGTTTCCTTTCTTTTCCATAGAGATCATCATAACCTATAGTTTCATATCTTTGACTATTCCATTATTGGCACCTGTATCGTTAGAGTTGCTAATAATTCTTGCCTGATAGATATTACTAGACCACATAGTAGTTGAATGAAGACTAGTTAGTAAAGCATTTTGAAAAGCAAAAACTTTGAGTTATCATGTAAAGTTAAGCTGATCTGAAAACAGATAGTGTAAAATTTAGACCGGAGTAGCAAACTTTCTATCCAGCTCCCTGCTTGTGGCCTGAGAGAGTGCTAGAGGAAAAACCAAACCCTGCACCTGTGTCAGAGACCCGGAAGGGGCTCCTGGCTCCAGATCAGCTCAGCTCCAGCCATTGTGGCCGTTTGGGAAGTGAACCAGTGTCCCCCATTCTGTCTGTAAATTTGTTTTTGCAGTAAAAATAAATAATTTTAAAGAAAATAATCCGATCTGCTTTTCTATTATTTTCCTTGCTTAAAAATAGGGAATAGCTTGCAGATTTTCATAAACAGAATTTATACTTATAAAGGGCAAAGGTAAATATTCTGTCCCTCATAGTCAAAACATTTTTTTTCTAACAGAAAGCCAAACCTCACAATGAACTGCCCTTTTGTTACATGCAACTTTTTCATGTGATTTTTATGTTTGCTGGAACACATGTTTACATGTTCTGTTCTTGAATACCTTAAGAAAAGATTCTTAATCTAGTTTTCCATTACCATTAACCCAGTTTTTCAACATACAATGAGATTACTGTTAAAATGAAGTTATTCTATCTTTTCAAAGCAAGATAAGAAGAAAGGTTATAAGACCATATTGAAGAAATGTGAAATATAAACCTTCCCAGAAAACGACGAGGCACTCCATTTCCAGATAGAACTCCATGTGGGTAATTTTCAAGAGAGAATGGCTTATTTGGCTTAGCAGTAAGAATCCAATCAGGATGCCACCATGCTGAATGGGAACATTTAGGAGTGGTTCCCGGCTCTGCTTTGGCTTCCAGATTTCTAAGTGGTGCAGAGCCTGGAAGGCAGCTATGGTGGTGCAAGCGATTGGCTTCCTGCCATCATTTGGGAGGTAAGGATTTAATCCCAAACTGCCAGCTCTCACCTCGGCCTGTCCAGTTAAGGCAGTTACGGGAGGAAACTAACAGACAGGAGAGCTGTCTTCCATTCTATCTGTCTCTGCCAGACTCTGCCTCACCAGTAAATAAATGAAATAAAATTTTACATAGGCAGACAGTACATTTTTGATTGTTTTGAATCACAAACCTAGGTACTCTTATCAGAGCAATCCATGATGTCATTAGCGGTTTAGGAGTGAGTGCTCCGTCAGGCACTTTGAAAGCAGATCTCATCATATTGTCTTGAGACATTGCTTACCAACTTTACTGGGTAGCGTGCTGCCCAGGCAGTAGAACTGAACACAAGAAAAAGAACTGGCTTAGCAAGCAATATGTCCAAGACGGGTGGTGTGAATTGTAATCAAGTAAGCACCTAGGGTTAATAATACGGGTATCGATAATACTCATGACTAATAGTGATGACTTTATCTATGCTGGGTACTAAGCCACGTTACCTTACCCAGTTCTCACTTTATATTCTGTGGTGTAGGACATTGTATTTATTTATTTTCATTGAAAAGGTAGATTGACAGAAGGCGAGATAGAGAGAAAGATCTTCTATCTACCGGTTCACTCCCCCAAATGACCACAATGGTCAGAGATGAGCCGATCTGAAGTCAGCAGGAGTTTCTTCTGGGTCTTCCATGTGGGTGCAGAAGATTTTCCACATAGATTTTACAAATAAAAATAATTGACCATAAATTGTTTTTAAATTTGGATTTTCAAGAAATACATTTTCTCTAGGGAGACAAGCAGAGATATTTGATAGGCATTTGGGTACTTAGGGAAAAAGAAATTTGTCCCTGCATATATAAATTTGGAAGTTACTGGGTGATAACTAATATTTCAATTCACAGAAGCAATGATAGGAAGTTTTACGAAGTAGGATAGGAAATTAAGCTTCTAGAACTAATGATCATTCCAAAAGAACTCATTTGGGAAAAAGAAAGGGACAAAGGCTTTATGATATTTGACTGAAGAAAATATTCTTTTAAGGTGTTACATATATATGTATATATATGAATGGTTATATATATACATATATATATGAATCATTTCAATAAAATGACCCTTTGATCACCATTGATGATATAACTATAAAGATATATATGTATATATATATATATATATGTAAAAGGAAAGAAATAGGATAACAGTTGCTATGTCTTAATTAAATATCTGGCTCAGGAGAACAGAGTTTAAATAGGTGCTTTGGCAAGGAGTTTGATTACAATTGCCAACATCTCAATGTTTGCCTGAATAAAATGCCCACGTTGACTCTGAAGGTAGTATTTATACAGAATTAAAGAGTCATTATGTAAAATTGTGGCTGCTCCCCGTGTTTCTTTCAATGTTGAATTAATAAAGAAATATGGAAAAAATTCATAATGAAGAGAATTATTAGACTCTAGAATATTTTTGTATAACTCTTGTCTAAAAAAAGTTAATCCCCTGAATCAGGTGTCAACAATTAGCACGAAAGGATGTGTATTTTATTTGTATTTTTTGAGCGGTAATATCACTTTATAAAGTTACTGGTGCAGACATTTGGGGCAGTGGCTAAGATTCTGTCTGAGGTAATACACACCCCATGTTGGAGTGCCTGGGCTGGTTCTGACTCCACCATCTGCAAGTGATGGCTCAAGTACCTGCAGCTCTGACATCCACACAGAAGACTTGGGTTGAGGTTTTGCCTCCTTTCTTTGGCTTGGTTTGGGCAGGCTCCATTGTTGCCATATCTGAGGAGTGATGGGAGATTCTCTCTTTCTTTCTCTCTCTCTCTGCCTAAAAAATGAGTTGTTTTTTTAAAAATTCATTATTTATTAAAAAATATCCTTTATTTTCCTTTGTTGTAACCTGTTATAGTCTCAATGGTAGCCATTTAAGAATCAAATAATTAAGCAATGCTGTGCTTATGTCAGAAAATAATAACCTTTTCTCTATTAATACCAATAGCAATGTACAAAATGAATACCAATTGGAAAAACAAGTAAGAAATTTTGGCATATATTAATGAATAACAATGAATGATTTTAATAAAATGACCCTTTGGTCACCACTGATGATACAAGTATAAAGATATGCATGGCATGAAAGTGTTGTGGTCCTGGTTTATTTTATAGTAGGCACTTTCATGTTTCTCTATTAAAAGAAAAAAATTACCAATCATCACTGAGTGAATATCCGGGGGAGGTATATGGGGAAGCTAGAAAAATGAGATTGTATGAAATTCAAGAGCCCAAGATTGTTTTTTTTTGTATTTAAAATTTGGGGGCAGGTGCCAACATTGTGGTGCCATGAGTTAAGCCTCTGTGACCCTGGCACCATCGTGAGAGCTGGTTGCTCCTTTTTTCATCCAGTTCTGTGCCAACACTCTTGGGAAGTTGGAAAAAGACGACTCAGATGTTTGAGCCCCTGACCAGGAGGGAGACTTGGGTGGAATTCTGAGCTCTTGGCTTGGTTCTGCCCCACACTGGCTGTTATGGTTGCTTCTGGAGTGAGCCAACGGGTAGAAATTCTCTGTCCATCTCTTACCTCTCTCTGCATTACTCACCCTCTTTAAAAAAAATTCAAAAATTCATATGTAAAATTAAGTAAGCAAAAACATTCTTAGACCAATACATCTTGTTAAGAAACTTTAGAAATAGATTTAGATTCTCATTTTAAAAAAGAAAAAGTTGGCATCACCCAGGCTGCCAGTATCTTAAACCCAGATACAATCCGTAGGAATCACTTTCATTTTTTCATAAGGCTTTGATCTTTGTATACTCACCACTTCTATAATCAAGCCACTTAACTAGAATGAATTGAAAAGTGTTTGTGCCACTACCCTTCACCTTTCAGCAAAGCTATTTGCTGCTTATCTGGGGATGAGCTGTACGCAGAACCCAGCAATTAGAGCTGTTAGCTATGAACAGAATGCAGCATGTCAAAAGGGCAAGACTGACTCCAGAGATGAGTCATGAATCAGAAATGAACCCTCAAGTGTGAATTCATAGTTCCAGTCATGGCTTTTTATCATTCCTAAAAGATTCTGTTTTCCACTTCAGCTTTTATTACTATAAAAGCCGCTAGGCCCTTCCTCCCCGACTGCCTGATACACTGCGTCCAGCTCTCTGTGATGCTTCTGAGGATTCGCATACTCTTATTCACCTAGCTAACTCATGTATACTGGGTTTCTTCTGAACTCAGATCATAGAGGCCAGCAGACAAAACCTTTGTTCTCACACTGCCTACAGCCAGGTGAGGAAGAGTGACAAAAAGTGACTAATTGTTGCCAAGCGGGATGAGAAGAGTCTGCCAAATGCTACTAAAAATTTGGTCATAGTATACCCAGGATGTCTGCTGAGATTCTTACAATCCTCCTGGACTAAGGGGATTTAACTTGGCCTTTTAAGTGAGAGGAAGTGGGCAGTCTGATAAAAAGGATATTCCATATAATTGAAGGAACAATATGTACAAAAATACCCAAGGTGAGCTTGTTAGATTTATTGTTAAAGGCACTTACGTGAGTCAGTTAAATTGAGATTCCTGCGAAGAGGGAAAGTTCTATTTTGTGCTCTGTGTGTCTCTCACACTTTACAGAACGCCTCGTGTTTAGTCACCTGGTTATTGATTACTAGGAGATGCCATATAAAGGTAAACAAAATTGTGAATATGAGAGAGTTTTAGCATTTTATTTGAAGTGTAAAGGTGTGGGTTCAGTTAAAGGTGTCAACATATTACTTTCTGCTCCTCATCAGAGCATAGAGAAGCAAGCTGCACGAAGACAATGCTCACAATATTTGTAAAACCAGCTGAGACTGTTTGGAGAGCTTAAGTGTTTTGGTCATTGAAACTGTTATTTCTAAAATCATTACTCTTTTGTTCTTGGTTCTTACATGAGCTAGAGCAATATAATGAAGCACAAGGGAAAAAAGAAGCCAATTGGATTGCATTTCCAGTTGCCACCACAAAAAGCTAGAGAAGATGACATGTCGTTTAAGCGTCTAAAATATCTTCACTATCAGCAGTCAGTAGATTTTCTGATTGTAAATGTGCAAAACTAATCTTTACAAAACACATTGTCAATGATGGGAGTACATTTGTATTTCTAAAAGCACCTAAAGATTGTGGAGAAGCCAGTATCAAAAAGAAAAATACAAACGAATTCAGTGGGAAACAAGGATCATTACTGCCATCACGTAGCAGAGAGAGTGAGCTGCGTACAGTTACAGGCACTACAGTAGGTCCGGTCAGTTTCCTAAAGTACTCACACATCTTCTGTACTCACACCTGCCAGTACAGCACTCTATGACCGGACCCTTTGAACATGCTGCTTCTCATAAAGGGCCAACTTGTTGGCAGTGCTTAGCAACAAGTCTCCTCAGATGTCTTCTCCTGACAACACCGTCTGGTCCAGGATGCATTGCCAGCAAGATCATACATCAATGTTCCTTGGAACGCTCTCCTTTGATCCTTTCTCTTGCATTTGGATGACACACAGCATACAAAGCAGACAGAAAATGACACACACACGTACAGTAGCATATCAGAAACCCATCTTTGCTAAATTATTCTTTTTCTCACATTCAGATATTTTCAGATTTCTATATTTGTCTTTGTGCTACTTATTCAATAATGCATGCATTTTCCAAAACAGATGCATACATGTATGGATATTGCACATAAGGTTATTGATTCCTTGAAAGACAAGAACCGCAGCAGCAGGCATTGTTGGAGTACTGAGTTAAGTCCCCACCTAGAATCCACTCATCCCTTACCACAGTGCCGGGGCAAATCCCAGCTATACTACTTCCAATTCGGCTCCCTGCTATTGTTTCTGGGAAGCAGCAACAAAACATGACTCCAATAACTGAGTTCCTGCCTCCCATATGGGAGACCTGGATAGATTAGATTCTCTTGGCTTCAGCCTTTCCCAACCCCTGCTTTTCTGGCCATTTTAGCACTAAACTCCCTCTCTGTCACTCTGCATATCGCCTTTTAAATGAATGAATGAATGAATGACTATTCTCTTAAGATTTATTTTATTTGAAAGGCAGACTGATAGAACTGGACCAGGCTGAAGTCAAGAGCCAGACTTCACTCAAGACCCCCATAAATGAGGCAGGGACCTAACTAATTGAACATTTTCTGTTTCTTTCCCAGATACATCAGTAGGAAGCTAGATAAGAAGTGGAGGGGATACAAACAAATGTTCACACGGACTGCCAGTGTCACAGGCACTGGCTTAACCCCATGTGTCACAGTCTGGCCCTACTAGATAAATATTTAAACAAAGAACCATGGCATAGACACAATGAGTTGAGATGATGATGATGGAATGTTCTTAAGGAAACTAATACAAAATGTGATGCTGCAATTAATGCTTACTCTCATTAGTTGCCCTCATTTATAACATCCCCCTGTTGGGCATTGTTTTTAAGTAAAGAACTATGTGTATTCCTTCCAAAACTCTATTGTATATTCTCTATTCAAAACTGTGTAGTTAAGAAGAGTCTCCAAAAAGTTAGGAAACTTGCTAAAATTCACAATCAATAAGACAGGAGGCTAAAATTCAAGCCATGACTTTCCAGTTACATTTTCTTTCAACTATTTCTAGTTTTTTTCTGATAATTTGAGAAGAGAATTGCTTTAACCTTTGTAAAATAAAGGACACTAGGGGGCAACACAGTGACTCAACAGGCTAGCCCTCCACCAGCAAGTGGCATCCCATATGGATGCTGGCTCATATCTAAGCTGCTCCACTTCCCATCCAGCTCCATTTATGACCTGAGGAAACAGTCAAGGATGGGCCAAAGTTTTGGGACCCTGCACTCACATGGAAGACGCCACAGAAACTCCTAGCTCATGGCTCCTGGCTTCGGATTGGCTCAGCTCTGGCGGTTGCGGTCATTTGTGGGTAAACCATTTCTGCGTTTCTCCATTTCTGCGTAAATCTAATCTGCCTTTACAACTAAAAAGAAAAAAAAGAGATGCTGTATAAGCCAGGATAAAACATATGCTCTAACAAAGCACCTCCCCCAATCAGAATAGCTTAACACAGTCAAGCTTTATTCAACATTCATTGTGCTGTCTGATGTGGAGTTTGGGCTGAGGTGTTGCCTTCATAGGATTTCTTTGTTTAGAACTACTTATATTCTTCCCTTTTTAGATTTTTTTTATCTGAAAGGCAAATTTACAGAGTGACAAGAGAAACAGATCTTCCATCTGCTGGTTATAGCTTCTGTTTTCCTCAAGGACACAGTCTGAACTGAAGTGTTATCTAACAACGTCTATATTCCACAGGTGCAAGGATCTCCACATGTGTGGGTTAGGGGAGCGACTAAAACGCTAGCACACATTCATGTCATCATGCATAGATTTTAGAGAAAGAATTGGTAGTTGGTATGGCAAAAGAAGATTCACTATAATTTCCTTTTATCAATTAAAATCCCAACAGGCTATCTAAGGATGGTTTCTCCATGTCATTCTCCCAGTACTTTTGGCAAGTGTTTATGCTTGATTTCAGTCTCTGTAGTGCATATATAGCTCTTTGGCAAGTGACTCCTTGTCACATATGTTTACTACATTCTTAATTGCCTAAAGGGTTTTAATGATAGCAAAGCATGCTTTCAAGGACAACATTATGGATGGTTCCAATTCTATCCTTAGCAAAACCCAAAACAGAATCACACAAAGATGCACAAGCAATTATTGGTGGTTTATTTAAATAGCGAATCTATTTCATAAAGATGAAATGGCAAAGTTAGAAATTGGATCCTTTCTAGAATTTTAAATATATTGTTACTTACATCAATGTAGCCTATAAAATTTCCCTGAGTGACTTAAAAACACCTTCACAGATTTTTTTTTTTTTTTTTTGCTTTTAGACCTTACATATTGACACAACATGGACAACTATGCTGATTATGGTCAGTAGCAATTTTAAAAACGTCTGTTTCCAGTTTCCTGCTGATGGGCACCCCAGGAAGAACACAACACCTGGGTCACTGCTCCATATGGGGAAGATTTGTGTTTGGCCTGCCTCAGCTCTGATTGTTGCAGGCATGTGGGGAGTGCATCAACTACTGGTAAATCTTTCTGTCTCAGTCTTTGCTTCTCTGCCTTTCAATAAACAAAGAGGTAGTAAGTTAAGAAAAAAAAAGAGGCTCATTTCAGAAGCACTGTGAGCCACAAAAAAGTAGTCTGATTTTTTTGTTGTTGTTTAAAAATATAATTAACTGTTTAAGGGGAGTATGGTGGTATAGCAAGCTAATCCTCCACCAGAGCCAGTATCCCACTAGGGTGCAAGTTCTAGTCCCGGGCGCTCCACTTCTGATCCAGCTCCCTGCCTGTGAACTGGAAAGGCAACAGAAGATGGTCCAAGCCCTTTTGTGCCTGCATTCTTGTGGAGATCCAGAAGAAGCCCCTGGCTCAACTCTACAAATCAACTCAGCTTCTTCCACTGAAGCCATTTGGGGAATAAACCAGCAGAGAGAAAATCTCTCTCTCTCTCTCTCTCTCTCTCTCTCTCTGTAAAATCTTCCTATCGAATAAAAATAAGTAAGTCATTTGTGTGTGTATAATTAATGACAGCTAGCTTATCAGCAATATTAAAGATGGTGTAAGCTTGAAACTTGGAGAGAATAGAATAATGAGGCTTTCCAAGGTTTTCATATAGCACAGGAAGAAAATAGCAGAGATAATCATATTTCACATTCACATGAATAACCCAGGTTTCCTACTGAGAGGCAGGGTGATATCCTGGATCAGCTAGTGTGAAAACAAAAAAAATTACTAGTGATTAATTCAAGTAGATCTTGAAAGAAAAAATGAGGGAGCTTTGATTTTTGAAGATATTGATTTCAAAAATTAGGCATTCACAGCATATATTATATCTTAAAGCATAAGAGATTTACTCTTGTAATCTACATAGAAGAAAATATTGATGGATATTGAGAAAACAGCTCTACACATACCCACACATAGTCGTTTCTATCACATCTCCCAAAGATATGTACCCAAGAGATTCCTAAACCAGATTTGTAAAGCGAAGAGCTTGATGTCCATGTGCTTATGTTTTTCCCCTTATAAACAAAATTCATCCACTGAAATTCACCTTTTGAATTTCCCTCTAAGACTTCGACGAACAGAGTACATTGTAGATTGCTGAAAGTAGAACCATCTTGGGCAGGTATGCTAACATCTATGTGTTACCATTTGAATCCTCCAGGACCACAAGCCCTCAATTGGGAGACTTGGAACTTTGACAAACTTGTACGTTTAGGGAGAAGAGACTCAAGGTAAGGGCTCGCAAAAGGTAAAGGCAAAAAGAAAAGTGTTATGGATTTATTAAATCCTAGGAAATGACTTTTGGTGGTGAATATTTTGTTGCAAACCTTGAAGAACCCACAGACAAAAACCACATCAAGGTCTGATCACGAGTGTGGTCACAGTAGCATTTGGCATACTTTGCAGGTGTCTGAAGTGATTGTAATATTTGGGTTTCAATAAAGCCGGTCATGTGAGCCTTGAGTGTTCCCATTGAAGCAACTGTCCTAGGCTTTGAGAGCATGATAAACATTCAAAATGTCTCTCAGACTCAAGAGAACATTAAAGATGGTCACTGTATACCTAATTTTGCTATAATAATACAGATTTTTAATTTCTGGAAATCCATCATATAGAAATGTCAGTAGAATACAGAAGATATATACACATAGGAGTACAGGCATTTATTGTAGCTTTGTAGTATCACTTACACTTTGTATAGAAAAAACAAGATGAAACTAAACTACCCTGAATTATTCTCAGAATAGAAATAGTGGAAAAAACATGGGATTTGGAAAATACGGAATATTACAGCATTATGGTGAGAAGTGGAGCTGGCAGCAGATTGTGGTGGCTAGGCATCTGCCTGTACTGCTGGCATCCCTTTGGTCACAGTTTGTGTCCTGGCTGCTCCACTTCCAATCCAGATACCTGCTGTGGCCTAAGAAACCAGCAGAGGATGGCTCAAGTGCTTGGGCCCCTGCATCTACATTGGAAAACTGGGGGAGGTTCTCGTCTGCTTTCCTAGGCCACAAGCAGGACCTGGATGGAAACTGGGGTTACCAGAATTAGAACCAGTATGCGTATGGGTTCCCGGAGCATTCAAGGTAAGAATTTTAGCCACTAGGCCACTGTGCCAGGCCCAAATAAGATATTGTTTAAACCAAATATTTGTTGCATCTGTTCTAATTCCTACACTAGTTACATACTAATTTGATTTCTATTAATACTCAGAATTCTCATCTAGCCATTTTATTACTTCCCAGTAATCCTTCTGTTCACACATCTCACACATCAAGGATTCTTTTGTCATGGTTTCCATTTTCTGTGGATACCATCATGCACTGCCTGAGGTCATTCCCATGTTCCTCTAAATATTCAGACAGTGTTTCTGTCTACTACACTAAACAGGCAGCTTCCTAATTTACTTTCCATAATGGTTGCCTGATATGAGATTCTCAACATTCTTCCCTAGTATCTAAAGAATCATTCCTTCTTTAACTTCAATATTCAAAGAACTGTATTTTCATTGTTAGTGTAAAATTCTTCCTGCAAACACATGAATTATTTCCTGTATCTAATTCATCAACTCTGTCCCTCTGTTCTTAGCTGATCATGACCTTCCTCATCCCACAATAACCATTTTTTATTTGTCTCTCTTGATTATTTGGAAATTTCTAAGGAGAAAACAAAGTCTTTTCCCCAAGGTAGAGGTGTCACTCTAAACATTGAATGAATGAATGTCACTGAGGCTTGGGAAAGATTTTGGTGTTGGAGGAAGGAAACTACATGGAAATTGACATGTCTTTACCTCGTTATTATAGGAAAATGGTTTCTTTTTACAAGTTGGTGATCATGGAGGTTATGATGAGGCACCTCTTAACCAAAACTTTCATATTCTGTGGCAACCTTTGCAAAGCATTCTGAAGACAAGAACTGGTTTGTGATCTGAGTAGGGACACCTTTGACCTTAGTTCAGAGCCTAGGTGAATGATTAATGGAATCCTTTCTCTCTATTTTTGTTCTTACTATTTTATTGAATTTCCATGGAGTCCAACTTCATCTATCAGCTGACTTTTCTGGAAGAGTCTTAGAAAATCCATCCTAGGAGTTTGGGATTCCTTCAGTTCACCTGAAAGAGATAGAGGGAGAGCAGTTGTGAAATTGTACTATGCAATCTGATTTTCCATTTAGTATTCTTTAAGCCTACAAATACATCATGTTTTTAAAAAGATACCATTTGTATTGATTTGCTAGAGTTGCCTGCATTTTAAACATTGAAACAAAGACCTGAATTTCATAGAGACTTTTGTTTTGGCAGCTCCTGGAGAACTCCTTGTTATTGTCAAACTTGTTGAGGTCCTTTTCTACTTTTTCTGTTCTCATGACTTTTAGGTCTTGTATCAAAGCTAGGAAAAACATTTCATTTTTTAAAAAATTTTAAAACATCTTCTTCGTTTTTTTTCACTTAGATACATCACCAGTATCTGTCCAGCTTTCTCTGAAAGAAGAGGTTTCTCATTTTAGAGTGCCTCTTTGAGTTACAATTTTATGTAATAAAGGAATAAATTATTGGAAGTTTTGGCAGAGAAATTCTATGTGTCTCTCTTGCAGAAATTAGGCATGTTTAGGTAGGAAGACAAGGGCAGTAGACTCAGGAGACCGTTTCACTTCTTGTTTGCTCACTAAGGCTCTGTTGAAATTTAACAAAGAAAACGATACTTCTAAAGCAATAGTGAATAATAACCCTGAACTTCATTGATCATCTAAAGTGCAGTAGATTCCAATGGTTATGCACATCCCAAATGCGGGAACTTACAAATGTTACTTGATGGGAAAGGGGTCTTCCCAGATATGATTAGATTAAAGATCTTCAGCTAGGGAGAAAATTTGTGGTTGTATGTATGGGTCCTAAATACAGTTTCTCTCTCTCTCTCTCTCTCTCTCTCTCTCTCTCTCTCTCTCTCTCTCAGAGGGAGAGGAAGATAAAATTGACATATGCAATATTTATAAGTAGGAAATTACAATAAGTTAAAAAGAAGACACAAAAAGAAGAACAGTGGTCCTAGTAACAACTTACTCTAGGCTCAAAATTAACTTCAGACTTGTGACTTCCAAAGCTGTGAGGAAATACATTTTTGTGTCATTTAGCAATCAATTCATAATCAAGGTTAGAAAGTTTAGTTTTGTTAATATATCCATATCACAGATTTTGAACTCCCTGATCCCCAAGTGCCTGAAGTATTGACCAACACTCATTGTGAGTCGGTGTGACATGGCTCCAAGAGTGATGTGCCATGTCCCTGGACTTTCATATCAACGTGGGTAGACCCTGTTTGTGGATAATATTTGTCACCTCTGAGCTGGGAGTTCGCTTATATGTTAACTGCACTTAAAACAGTAAAACTACTTTCCACTTGAGTATGTGACACAAATATCCGGCAGCTGAGAGTGTTCAAAGCAGTACAGCATGGATAGATAACACCAGAAGTCCTTCCTCAGGTGAAGAATAAGGGAGCACCAGTGCTTGGAAAATAATTCATCATCCTTCATTGAATAATATTTCTGCATTTGAAGTAAGACTAAACAAGGTGAACTTCCCACTACAAACCAACTCAGGACAGAAGATAAAGGATGTCAGAGTACCATATAAGATTAACACTTGACTGAGCCCTGCAGGAAAATATTTTACTTCTATGTGTCTATTTTTGTTCTGTTTCCTATACAAGAAGAAGTAAACACTTACATCAAAGAACGAATGTTTATATTGATTGTAACTGCATGTCATGTTATGTTTCTGCAATTCTAAACCCACTACAAAGGATACATAAGACAAAATGCATCTATTTGTTGCTGTGGCAAAAAAAAAAAAAATGCTAAGTCTAGGATTCAAGGCCTATTTGTCAGTACTTTGTGTGTGTCTTGGTGTTTGGTTTTGTCACAGTTTTCAGTTGAGCATTCTTTGGTTTCTCAGTGGCATTGGAACTTTGATATCCAGAGTGCAAAGCCCAGGTAAACATTCCACTCAGCAAAATATTCTCTTACGCCATTTACTCCTGAGTGGGTTCCTCATTACAGACACACACACTGAAGAGATGAGACCTTCATTTTGAGATGCCATGGAATAATGAGAAAGCAGGGAAACACGAGGGTTTCCTGGGACCACAATTTCCTCCTCCACAACAGAATAAAATAACCAATTTGGGAAACACAGTTTCGGCACTTTGTTAGCTAATTAAATAGAATACTTCCTCTCCCTCGTGAAAAATAAAAAGTAGGTAAGAAGAAATGAGCAGATTCAGCTTGAAGCTCACAGAGCATATTTTTATAAGGATCATAGCTGTCAACAAAACAAACCAACTCAGATAAAATCAGAGATGAGAAAACGTACCTGCTCTGGCTAACAGAACATAGTCATTGCTGCCCCTGAGCTCACCTCAGCATCACTCGAAAAACAGGGCTCCTCATCCATCAGAATTTTTTCTGAAGTTCTACATGGGCTGCCTTTAATTTATTCTCCCCAGCTTTTCCCACATAACAGAAATGACCACCGAGGATTCCAGCCACTATTCACCACCAGAAGAAGAATTAAAACACATTTCATAGAGCCTCACGTTTAAAAAATAACAGGGAAAGGAAAAGATTCACTCAACACCAGACCTGAAACCATCAACTGTGGCCCTGCCTCTAGGGTTTGAAAACAGTGCAAGGCAGACACAGTAACAATACTGCTGAAGGAAACGCTCCTCAAAAGGAGGGAAGTGGAAAAGCAACATTGTGTTCTCTAGGGTATGATGTTAAATGCATGAATCATGTTTCAGCAATATTTAAATGTTTTATTGTATAGGTAAATTATAACAAATTGAATAACTCCTAGTTGAAATCAGAAAATTCTGTCTGGGTGGCCAATAGTCTCTTACTGCGTGTGGGCCTGTGTGGGTGTGCGTGCATCTGTGAGGGATGAGTGAGGAGATGGAGAAATGGAGGACACAGGAGTTATCCCTGTGATGCCACCACCTGCAGCACTGGCATCACATACAGATGCCGGTTGTAGCTCCAGCTACTCCATTTCCCATCCAGCTCTCTGGCATTGTGTCTGGGAATGCAGCAAAGAATGGTCCAAGTGCTAAAAACCCAGACCCTTCCTGGCCTCAGATCAACCCAGCTTTAGCCACTGTAGCCATTTGGGAAGTTACAAGTGGATAGAAACACCACCCCCTCCGTTTCTCTTTCTCTATGCAACTGAACTAACTCTGCCTTTCAAATAAATGAAATAAATGTTAACGTGCAATGGGAAGGGAAAACAGGAGAGTGAGACAGACTGAGAAAGACAAGACAAGAGAAAAGCAAAGCAATGATGGCTTTTGTAAAACCCCATCTTTCACATAGCCTGGTGTTACAAACACTGCAGAGTCATATATGTGAGTTTTGTAAACTGGGAGACAAGATCTTTAAAAAGAACGATTTTCAAGCAGACTCGAGTAGTAAATGGAAGGTAGTGCTTTAAAAGGTGAAGAGATACAGAAAGCACACATTTCTATTTTTTGCAAAGTCAATGTAGTCAACAATAAAAATACTTCCACATGAATCCACTCATTCATAGATGTTTTCATGCATTTTTAAAAAATTCTTTGAGTGCATGTATCACACAGCAGGCTGTGGTTCAGAGGGCGCTGTGGAGACTAATGTTGAAATTGACTTTAGGACACAGAAGGAATGAATTTGAAATTCTGCTTTCTCAATTTCAAAGTACTACTTTTCTGATCCATAGTGCTCTTATTTCCAATCTTGTTACCATGCCTGGAAATAGGAATTTAAGATCTATGAGTGCGTTAATATGAATTGAATTGATTGAAGCATATGAAATGTCAAGGGACATTTTTGGTACTTGGTAAACAATGGGAAAAATGGAAAATTATGTCTCTTAATGAGCTCACTAAAGAGATTAAAAAAACCTAAGAAGTAGAGGAGAGTCTACATTGGAATTTATTATGAAGATAAACAAAAAGTTTATTTTTTTTAAGAATGATTTATTTTTATTGCAAAATCAGGTATACAGAGAGGAGAAGAGACAGAGAGGAAGATCTTCAATCTGATGATTCACTCCCCAAATGACCGCAATGGCCGTAGCTGTGCCAGGAGCCAGGAGCTTCTTCTGAGTCTCCCACGTGGGTGCAGGGTTCCAAGGCTTTGGGCAGCCCTCGACTGTTTTCCCAGGCCACAAGCAGGGAGCTGAATGGGAAGTAAGGCTGCCAGGATTAGAAACGGTGCCCATATAGTATCCCGGCGCATTCAAGGCAAGTACTTTTGCCACTAGGCCACTGTTCCAGGCCCACAAAGTATTTCTCGTTGCCAAACACGATGAATTATGTCAAGTGCAACAGAGAAAAATAAATGCTAAATTTTCAATTAAGTGGAGAGGAGTGTGTCAGAGCAAGAGAAAAGGACATGGAGGTTGAACTTCAATCCCAGGGACTGAACAGGGCTGAAGTCATGCATATGGACCTGCTTTCCCCAGCATCCTGCCTGGGAAATACAGAGAGGGTAGGTGCTAGAAGACAATGTTGAGCATGAGGAAGAGGCATCTTGAACCGAGACGGCATGGGTTGGAGAGAACAGATGCAGTAGTGTAGAGCCTAGAGAAAGTAAAAGGAATAGGAGAAAAATGATCTGTGAAAATTTGAGCAGAGAAATGCAGGAATGAGGCACAGGCATGGATTTGTGAGAGTATTTGGGCACACAGGCATCTGAAAGAAAGAGCAAGGTCGCCTGTTAAATTCATGAGGGAAGAGAGATATTAGCTGTGTAAATGGAATGACGTACAGTTAACATCCATTGTGAACAGTAAAAAATATCTATTTGTTTAGTAATTCTCCTGTTTGTCTTTCTGTCCTCCTTTGTATTATTCTTTTTTGCATGCTTATCTGACATCACTTGGGAGTAGAAGTTTTGAACTAGTTATGACTGAAGTGGTATCTATGCCCTAAAGATTCTAGGTTCAAGTGCAAAGAATTGAATGGTAATAATGAATTAAGGAAGAGAGGAAAAAATGAAAGCTTTGCTAATGTTGAGAGAGGGAGGAAACGGTATCAAAGCTGTTAACACAGAACACAGGGATTGGACATTAAGACATCATAAGCAGTCTAGTTCAAAATGGCATCCAGGTCAAGGTGTTGCTATCTAAGAGAACTGCTGAACTTCAGAGTTAAAATAGGTGGGATGTTTCAGACAAGGTTTCAGACATGCCAAGCATAACGTTCGAAGTCACCTAGGACAGTCCATGGAAAAATGGAGAAAAATACCTGCAACCAGTGTCAGTACCTCCAGGGAGATGACAGTGATGGGAACAGGAGAAAGAAGAATTCCTGCACATAGTGAGGCATTCACAGAGACGTTTTCTTGCAAAGGCAAGTAAAACGAGCTGTCCGTGATGAAAAAAAAAAATGGTAAGGTTGAAAAAATGAAGACACTAGCCCTGAAGTATTTAGGACAATAAGTGGGCTCTGGGAGATCCTTGGGTAGGAAACAAACCAGACTTCAATCAAGACTAGAATCCAGAAAGAATGCAAATATTTTTCAAATCATTGTTGTTTTCTTTTCCTAGTGGTTGTAGCATCATGAGGATGTCTGCCGCAATAAACTGAAGGGTTGGAAGGAATTTCAGGACATGCATTCAGCCTGTTTTGTAGGAGGGAAGTAGTGTTAGTGTTTCCCCGGAGAGTATTTTGCATAAAATCTCTATATATTTGAGTCATTTTTAGTGTAGTAATTTTGTTTAGGCTTCTTTTATTAATCAGATACTATATTAGAATCCTTTAAACATGCATTGAATTATACAGAATTGCTAAATTGGTGTATGCTCCTTGATGTCATATCCCAGTTTATTCATTCATTCTTTAAATATATTCTTCACAGTTGTGAGCAGAGTTCTCTGCATACAATAGGGACTCCACAAATTAGTAACCTCCAATCAATTTTAATTGTGAACATATGTAAGAAATTTCAGCATTTGTATAAAAATCGTTATTGACAAGTTGGTTTAGAATAAGCTAAAGAACGCTAATTGTTTCTGATGAGCATTTTTTCTCTTGCTTAGAAATAGACATTTTCATTTAATACTAATTTTCCACAACCATATGACATTGTGATAACCCAAAATACACAAAAACGTTGCCAATTCATAGAAAGCTTTATGAATGAGGGGAACTACAAACCTCTCCGAGCCTTCTTTTTTTCTACTGCCTGAAATGTGGACATAGAATTAGAGCTCCAACAAGTGTTACCAATCATGACGTGACACAAGAGAATGGAGTGAGAGCCCAAGTGTTAGAAGCAATGCTTTGCAGAAATGTCACATCAACTTCCCTGTGTGACTTGGGACGTTTTTTATAGCGGAGCATAAGACTGAATGCTGCAAAGACATTCTGATTTGCATTTTCCATTACTTGTAGTTGAAGCCGCTCCTGTCTGATGTGATGAATGTCATTGGGATTACTTTAGGTCATTTCAGATAAAATTCAATCTCCAATCTGATCTGTGCTGGTTTTGATCAACATGGCAGTGTACAAATGCACTTCATTTGTAAAACTGTAGCGATTTCTTTCCCTATTTCTGATGTGAAGAAGTGCTAAGTGACTCTGCTCCAGCAGCATTAACCCATGTGTTTAAGGCAAAAATCCTTATTTTTTGATAATCTGTGGTAAAATTAGAATAACAAAATCAAATGAAAATTCCAATTTTAAGTTAAGCTTTGGTGAACTAGTTTTAGAAATTGCTAGAAAGGAGAAACATTTTTCCATATTTTAAAAACAGAAGCATTGGTTGTCAGTGTTGTGTCCCAAATCTTCAAACTTACTCCTCTGACATTGAATTTTCTATTTGCGTATTTAATTTGCCAGTGCAATTTCTTTTTTTCCAAATCTTCATGCAATGATTTCATATTAATTAACTATATTAAATAAGCAAATTTGTTAACATTCACACATACGCACCAGTATGTCAATGAGGTGGGCATATTTTCGCTCTATGTTCAATAACGACAAAGAAAAAGAGTTAGAGCTGTGGTCTAGCACACCTTAGTCAAGTATGAATGAATAGTTGCTACTTGAGAACTTTACATTAATATGGTAGCTGTTTGCCCATTTCTCATACTTCCTGGCTCGGGAGTCAGGACGGTGCAGGTATGATATGTTGTTGCTCCACATGCTGTTTATTGAGGCTGTAATACTAAGACCCTGGTGACTGTTAAGACAGTCCAGTTGCTTAGGACCTAACTGGAATAGTAACTCTGGGATCAAACATCCAGGGTCCCTCTCCTCACGATAACTTCAATTTGCGGATTCTTTTCTAGGAGTCACATCAGGGTAAGTAGGTATTTTCTACTTGACAAGTTGGTAAGCAAAGACCATCAAAGCGGGAGGTTCTAGACCTCCTCAAAGCATAGGCATGAGCAAGCACTGTGTCACTTGCATCACATTCGTCTGGTTTGCGTCAGACAAAGGCCCAACCTCAACAGGAGGGACTAGGGTTATTTCGGGTGTGAATATGGGGTCACATTAGTTGTCAGTGTTACATTGAAGTCATAAGATAAACTCAGACTGTGTAATGTTTGAATTGCAGATGAATAATAACAGACAAATTCTATTCGATACATGGGGCATATTAATAAAAACAACTGGATATTCTGAATACTTATTTGATAAATCTCATAAACCAAGGATTCACCAATATAACACATTGCCAAAGAATGCAAATTGATATTTTCATCAGAATAGCTTAGTGCCCTTCAGTGGTAGACAACTTGAACAATAGATTCAAAGTCCTAACTGAATCGTATAGTTCATACAATGTATGTTTAGGCTCTTAGCTTTATTTCTGAGTTTAACAGAAGTGACCACAGTAGTCAGATAAAGCAAATTAATAAAATGTATTTTTACCACTAGAAAGAAGTGCTATACTCAGAAAAATAAACCAAAATTAGATATATGATCACTAAATATTAACTTCTGAGCCTGGATCCTTCTGAAAAAGATTTCTTAAGCCCAACAAGCTTTTTTTTTTTTTCTAGTAGTATTTTTATGTGTTAGGTAGCATTGCAAGAAAATTATCTTTTGCTGTTTTCTCTTTTGAAGTGAGTGATATTATGAGAGAAAGTGGTATTTTAATTGTATGAGATTTGTCAGTCCCTTTAATACATTTCTTATGTAATAAATGGTGTGTCCGTGTTGGCGTTGTTCAAAAAGTCCAGTTAATTCTGATAGCTTATTTTTTATCATATACAGAATGAATTCTGACTTAAAATTCCTTCTGTAAAGCTTTCAAGAAAAAGATAATTATACTTTGATGAGACCAATACTGTTTAAGGCACCAATACAAGCTAAAACTGCACCCTGATTGGCCAGAAACTGCTTCTCCATGCAATGTCACAGTGGCAGATGACTTAAACAGTATGTGAAAGGATGCATATAATTTTCTTACATTTGAATAAACAGCATCAGCAATCTGTCAGTGTTGCTATCCTTTGGGTTATCATTTATGTTTCTAATCTTCAATGACCCACCAAAACTGAACTCAAACTTTATAGCCACTTCATGAAAATAGCAAATGTTATTTAAAAAGAAATCAACAGGTAGACTGAGCCAAAATAAAGCCTTTTACATATTGGTATTATCCTTGTAGAATGTTCCGCTCCTCTCACATTTTCTACCCTTCTTGTAGAAGTTGAGAAACTTATGATTATTATGTAATAATTCCTGGTATTAGCTGCAGGATTTCTGCAGAGGAAATGCCTCACTATTCAGAGCCTGCACTAGACACTCCAAACAAGCTTGAAGCTCACCAACTCAGAAGATTTGAGAGCAATGACTGATTGTTGGCTAGTTCTTGATTCTAAGGGACTGTTTGTTTTCAAATATTTCTCAGCTTTCTAAGGGCATGACTTCCCAAAGAGACTACTGACATAATTTAGGTTGCAGTGATAAAAAAAAGAAAAAAAACATTCTTAGAGATGACCAAATTCAGTGGCATGATTTCACTCATGAGGAAAATGTGACCTAAAGAATTCAGTGAGTTACACAGGGTCAAGATGAAAATGCACAGCTTCTTGACTTCAGCCAAATACTCTTCCAACAAACGTGCCATTTTGTCACTCACACGGCACGCATTTTGTTGAAAGCTTACAGGCTTTGCGCTATCAAAGAAGCACTTTCAGTTTCTTTCAGGCAGTTGGCCACACGAGGGAAGTTTGATGCTTGTAGCCTTCGGTAAAGTTTACAGTCACGGTGTAATTTAACAACATGAGCATATGCTTATCTGTTTCCACAGCAACAGCACATCATAAATGTGTGCTGGTTTTTAAAAATTAATCAGTTCCTCATTAATGATCATTTGAATTTTTCCATTGTGCTTCTTTCAAACACTAGCCAATGTGAAAGTAAATCAGTGTGTAAGTTCTCAGAGAGGGAGTTGAATATAAATCAATTGACATAACTTGCTGAACTTCGTTTTTGGCATTTTGTAAGTAATGGACGTCTATAATCTGTGATAGTTATGATAATGATGTAATTGCAACTCCTCTATGTGAAATTTTAAAAAATGACTTGTTCTCATTTGTTTTCCTAGATGGATAACTAGTATCTTCTCTCACTTCTCCTTGATTTGCCATTCCCACTTG